>NC_072482.1:77141324-77444881 GCF_027574615.1 Eptesicus fuscus
ATCACACACTTAACTGTTACAAACTGAGCTCCGCCCCACCCTGCTGAAAGCTGCCCCGCCCCCCAATGGTTTTTCCTACCTCAGTATGGCAACCTGATCTGTCCACTGGCTCAGGCCAATAAATCCTAAAGTCTTCCTTGACTCCTCTCTCACTGCACCCCCCAGCCCCCAATGTTGAACCATCAGAAAGCCCTATTGTCTCTAGCTCCGAAGTATATGCAGTAGTTACCACCTCCCCTGCCATTACCCTGCTCCACACCACTATCGCTTTCATGGGGCTTTTTACAACAGACACCTAACTGGTCTTCCTGCTTCCACACCTGTCCCTTCACTCACTCTATTCTCAACACAGCTGACAGACTGATCTTTTAGAACATGTTGGGCCATGCCACTCCTCTGCTCAAAACCTTGAATTGGCTCTTTATGTCACTCAAAGTGAATGGCAAAGTCCTTACTATGTTCTCCAAGCGCTACCCTGTCATGCTTCTTCAACATCCCAGTTTCCTCTCTGACCTCTCCTATTATGTCACCTGTCCCTGATTCTGCTCTAGTCACAATTACCTAACTCAGTCGTTGGCAAACTGTGGCTCGCGAGCCACATGCGGCTCTTTGGCCCCTTGAGTGTGGCTCTTCCACAAAATACCACGTGCGGGCGCGCACGTACAGTGCGATTGAAACTTTGTGGCCCATGCGCAGAAGTCGGTTTTCGGCTCTCAAAAGAAATTTCAATCGTTGTACTGTTGATATTTGGCTCTATTGACTAATGAGTTTGCTGACCACTAGCCTAACTCATTGTTTCTGAAGCAAGCTGGGCTCACTCTCACCTCAGGGTCTTTGCACTTGCTATTCCCTCTCCTAAGAATATCTTTATCTAAGATAGGAACATGGCTCACGACCTCACCTCCTTCAAGTCTTCACTCAGTAAGACTTTCCCTGAATCCCTCAGTTGAAAATGCAGCCCCCCACATTCCCTCTCTCCTCTTCCCAACTGTTCTCTTCATTTACCAACATATAACATTTTTTTATATTTTATAATCAATGTTAAGTTCTGTGAAGACACTGATATTTGGCTTTTTTTTTTTTTCATTGCCGTATCCCCAGCATTTGAACTAGTGCCTGGGACACAGTTAGTGTGTAATAAATGAATTGAATGAATAAATTCAGTCAGCTTACTGCCAGGAGATGTGTCAGTGTAATATATGTATTTATGATGAGCAAGAAAGATGATCTGCAAGTAGAGGAAAGTAGATAAGACAGAAAGAAAAAGATGAAGGTGTGGGAACAGGGGGAGATGGGCTAATGAGGAAGCTGAGGTAGGACCGACTATTAACAAGATATTCTGAGCTGTTGGGGTTTCCCCACATCATACAGGTACTGTCCATCTGTATCTCCTGAACACTTGAGACTTGAAGTTCCTAGGCAGGTATGGCCTAGCTCCATAGCTGCTGAACTACACTCCAACCCCGGAGTCCCTTGGACTACAGCTGAGTTTTCAGGGCTGAGGATCCTGGGAGCAGATCCAAGTGACAGGAGCAGTCCTGAACCAGGGCCTGGAGAGGGACGGGCTAAGCTAAGGCTTATGAAGGAACCCAGGCCCAGGTGTTTGTGAAAGACAGAGATGGATCCCAGCTTCTGATTCCCACAACTCTCAATGGCACTAGATAGAGAGGTTTGCATCCTGTTCTACTGCTCATGAACTAATGATGTTATATATGTCTGTCACTTCACTGCTCTGAACCTGCAGTTGTAAAATGGAAATGATAAAAGAACGTATCTCATAGAATTATGGTAAGAATTAAATGGGATGACATATGTACAGGACACAGCACAGTGCTTGGCACACAGTAAACACTCCAAACATGGTAGCTTTTAAAAATTATTTCATACCTCATCTATATAATATGTAAGATTTAAGGGAAAAATTCTTTAATTTTACCATCCTTTTAAGAAAACAAAAATTTAAAACAAAAAATCCCCTCCATTATCTGAATAACCTGGTTACGAACTCATGTAAAGAATGCTCTGAAATATTTTGAGTACCATGAGATTCTTTAAAAACTTAATAAAAGGCCTTCATAAAGATCTCCCTAGACTGTAGAGCAGAGGTGAGTAAGAAATTATTTTTCTTCTACATTATGGTCATTACCAAATAACCTGACTTACTAAAAGAATAGATTCTGGAGATTGCCTTAGATCAGTGGTCAGCAAACTGTGGCTCTCGAGCCACATGCAGCTCTTTGGCTCCTTGAGTGTGGCTCTTCCACAAAATACCACAGCCTGGGCAAGTCTGTTTTGAAGAAGTGGCATTAGAAGAAGTTTAAGTTTAAAAAAATTGGCTCTCAAAAGAAATTTCAAACGTTGTACTGTTGATATTTGGCTCTGTTGACTAATGAGTTTGCCGACCATTGTCTTAGATGAAGGTGGAGAAGGCACTCAGAGGCTCAGAGCGGTGGTTAATTACCTACCAACGTGGGAATACTAAGTACTTTACCAACCTGAATAACTGTGTTCTAGTTCCTACCAACTGATCAGTCTTGCTAATCTTGCCTTATATCCACAAGGAATGGCTGATAACAAAAGGAAGTGAATTTAGAACTCTCAGAACTCACCTCCCATTTGCAACCTAATGCTGATGTTCGCCTATGCTTTCTTTTTTTAAAAAAAAAATGTAATTAATTAATTTTTATTAAGTGTATTGGGGTGACATTGGTTAATAGGATCATAGAGGTTTCAAGTGTACAGTTCTATGTTATAGAGTCTGTATACAATTTGCCCACCACTCAAGGTCAAACCATCTTCCATCACCATATAATAGGCCCACTTCACTCCCCACCCCCTTCCCTCTAGCAACCACCACACTGCTGTTTGTGTCCATGAGTTTCAGTTTTATATCCCACATCATATGGTTCTTAGCCTTTTCTGACTGACTTATTTCACTTTGCATAATATTCTCAAGACCCATCCATGTTGTTGCAAATGGCAGTATTTTGTCTTTTCTTATGTCTGAGTAATCCCTTTGTTCTTATAAGGAGATCCTTACATTATAAAACCTGAGACCCATTCCCATTGCTACAAAAGTACATGAATTTTGAAAAATAAATACAAGCTTAAAATTATTACTCACAAGTACTCATACACAAAGCACGTTCTTTGTGAGTTATACCTGTCAGATTATTAACCTGAGATGAAAGACTTTCTGCATTTAATAGGTGTCAAATTTTCCCTACATGGACAATTTACTGAGAATAGTTACATTTTACTAGTTTCTAAATAAAAAAAAAAGGATGACTCCTGTCAAACAAATCCCCTGAAACATATTTGACCTTGGGTAAGACATTTACATTCCCTGGCGCTCAGTTTCTTCCTCTGAAAATTGAAGGAGTGGGACTAGGCAATTTCTGAAGAGGTAATTTTCTTTTTCCATCTTAAGTATTTTATTTATTTATTTATTTATTTTTGTTAATCCTCACCTGAGGATATTTTTTCCATTGCTTTTTTTTTTTTTTTTTTGAAGCCAATGTTCTCCATCAGCAATGAATCATGGGGACTTCCAGTGCTGGAATCCCCAACTATATCTGCTTGACCATTTCTGTTGACAGGAAATTTACTACCTTCTGAGGCTGTCCAATCAATCATACTCCCCACAGTTATTTTCACTAGAATGTTCTTCCATCTATTAAGGTGAAATCTCTCTCTAAAATTTTCACACATAGATCATGAAACGCAATATTCTATGTAATTCACTCCCTCTGTATCAGGATTACTACATTGAATTGGATGGTTTCGTTATCAAGCCTTAAAATAAAATACATGTAAGTCATGTCACCTATGAATACTGCTGTAGCTGAAGAGCAGGAAGTTATTTCCTGAGTCAGGCAATTTGGACCTACAGCCTATATACTTACATGTTCTACTTTCCACACTGGGCTTCAATCCAACAAGCACAACAACAACAGAGATGTTCTGAAGCCTACGCATGTTAATTACAATACAGATTAAACATACATAGGAATACCTGCATTTTCATGTGGATTTTGTATTGACAGACTTTAAAAATGGTAAGTAAAAGATGTATGGCATATGCATATATCATAAAGGATGATATTCAAATATTTAGAAAGCACTGTCAGGTTGATTCAAACATAGCATTCCCACAGAGACTTAGTAATAATATATTTGAAACTTTATCACGTTAAAAAATGTGAGAGGTCTTACAAACCAGGCTTTAAACTAATGAGTTCTGTTCAGTTAAACTCTGTAAAGAATAACATATTCATTTTTTTTTACTTTTATTTGCCACAATTTTAGGCATCTACAACACTCCTATAAATGTTGAAATCCAAATCCTTCTTCATTTTAATCATAAACGTATCATTTTTTAGGAGTTCAGACTTGTCTAATTCCTCTATACTTTCAGTTCAACATTAAATTACAATTTCTTATGAAGTCAGAAACAGCAGAACAATGCATTGAATATTTTTATTTCAAGGAAGTACAAACTGAGCACAGCAACACGCAGAGCTAAGCATTTAATCATCTTTTTAAAAATTATTCATAAAGTCAAGAGTTGTATTTGTATTCACAAAGGTTACTGGGAACAGACCTCAGCACTTCTGTGTTTCAGAATAACCTTGATGTACAAGATGAAGAAATTCAAGCCTTTATGAGCACCTAACCAGGCAAGAGGTACTACCCTAGGCAAAGCAGCAAAATAAACCTTGCTGTGAGCACTGTGTTTCCGTTTCCTCATTTGTAAAATAGAAGTAAAACCACCACACTCTTCTGTCTGATAAGGTGTTTGTAGCCACCAGAGGAGAAAAAGCATGTGGAAGAACATGAAACCCCTAGAAAGTACCCTATAGGCAATAAGATGTTAGGATAGTTGCAATTATTGTTGCTATCCATATGAGTGAAATTCTTATTTCAATATGAACCTAAGTGCCTGAATCCCATATTTTTTAAAAAACAACAACAATTCAAGCTAGAATTTTCTTAGGACAAACTTTCTCAAGACATTTTAGAACTTCCTGCTTATTTTACTTCTAGCCAAAAGCACTACAAAACAGCCACTCTCGTCATTCTTTCACACCTCTGTTTCCAATCCTGGCCAGACTCTCAAATACGAAAAAGATGTGTTAAGATAGTCAGGGGAAAAGTTCAGTGGATGCTACTGAGCCTCTAAAACAAACTTTGAAACAAAAGTGATGGCAGTTATTTTTTGGTAGTTAGTTTGTGGTTCTTCCGTCTACTGAGATGGTCAATATGCTCTAATTTTTAGAATTTTAAAGAATAAACATTTTAATTGCCTACCATGCTTTCCTTATATTTGTAATTCTAATTTCCAGGACTGAAATCCTATACCTGCCTAAGACAATGGAATGTATAGGATCATTCAAACCCTGCCATACTTGCCCTAGCCGGTTTGGCTCAGTGGATAGAGCACTGGTTCACAGACTGAGGGTCCCAGATTCGATGCCAGTCAAGGGCACATACCTTGGTTGCAGGTTCCCTGGCCCTGGTCGGGGTGCATGCAGGAGGCAACCAATCGATGTGTCTCTCTCACATCAATGTTTCTCTCTGTCTCTCCTCTTCCTTCCACTCTCTCTAAAAATCAATGGAAAAATATCCTCAGATGGGGATTAACACACACACACGCACACACAAAACCCTGCCAGACTCAAAAACAAGTTCAAAACTATATCTCTAATATTCAGTGACTTTAGTAATAGAAGCACTTGATAATAGTATTTATTTTTCTCTAACACCTACTCTAATAAGTACTCACAAGAGACTCAGGAGAGTATGGGAAGGGAATAAGGGTCATCCTGTTCTAATGGAATAAACTCAATGTTCAATGATTTCCCTCTAGTTTGCACTAAGTTCATGAAGAAGTAAAGGGGTTCATGTCAAACTTCTTCAGCAAAAGAGGGAATGGCTTTAAAGACAGACAAAGGGTAGAATGGGACATAACACGAGGATAAATAGAATTGTTTGTTGGTGGAAAATCTCCACAAGCAAAATAGAAACTAATATTCTGGTAGATTAATTTTAGATGTTTTGATGATATCATTCTTTGAAGGGCCATTAGAAATCAGTAAGTTATTTAAATGAAAAGGTGAGCCCTAGCTGGTTTGGCTCAGGGGATAGAGCTTTGGCCTGCAGACTGAAGGGTCCCGGGTTGCTAGCTTGATCCCCTGTAGGGGGCATGCAGGAGGCAGCCAATCGATGATTCTCTCTCAACATTGATGCTTCTCTCTCTCTCTCTCTCTTCTCTCTCTCTCTCTCTCTCTTCTCTCCCTTCCTCTCTAAAATCAATGAAAATGTAAAAATAAAATAAAATAAAAATAAATGAAAAGGTTAGAAGGGCTTAGATTAGAGGGCCTACATCCCCACAATTTCCAGGAAACATAAAGCACGGACCTACCCTAGTACACTTCTAAGCATATAATTAAAAGAAGAAAGCTCCAATGCGTTGCTAGTCATAGAAGCCAGGACTCCTGTGCTTTATTTTTTTACCTAAAAGAGGAAAAACAACAACAGTGAAACTAAAACCACCAAGTTCAATTCCATGGGCCAAATCCTAAAAATAGGTCAGACTCAGCTTTCTTACGGAAAGAAATACAAAGTAAGTAAGAAAGAAAAAAAAACAGGAGATCTGAACTGCTTTTCAAAGTTGTCTGAATTTAATGCCAAGTCCACAAGGCTGCTTGGTCCTTAGGCACCTCTTGTGAACTGTGCTAGGCTTTATATAGTCACCAGTGACTAAGTTCATGATGCTGGGATGTGACTGGGGGGCGAGGGGAGGGGGGAGGTTATTAAAAAGCACACAAGCTACGTTCTGTATACTATTGTTTAAACACACAATTTCAATTATTACAGAGACTTATGTTGAAGTAGTTTTTCTAATGGATCAATTTAGACAATTTTCTTAAAGGTGCTACATCTATTGAGATCAAGAGAGGAAGATGAAAAGTTTCATGTTCCACATGCATTTGCCTTCTAGATTCACCTTTCAGCAAATATTTATTATCTACAACCATGCCATGTGCTATGCTGAATCCAAATATAAGTAAGAAAACCTTCATGCACTAGTGCCGTGGTCAGCAAACTGCGGCTCACGAGCCACATGTGGCTCTTTGGCCCCTTGAGTGTGGCTCTTCCACAAAATACCACGGCCTGTGCGAGTCTATTTTGAAGAAGTGGCGTTAGAAGAAGCTTAAGTTTAAAAAATTTGGCTCTCAAAAGAAATTTCAAACGTTGTACTGTTGATATTTGCCTCTGTCGACTAATGAGTTTGCCGACCACTGCACTAGTGGAAAGAGCTTAACATAGTTTATGCAGCATGCCTATCACAGAATAAGCCCTCAATACCTGTGAGCTACTGCAATGATGACAGCACCAATGAAGACTCTTCTCCATACAAAACATCCCAAAATTTCTGTGCTTTCGTTTTTCACAAATATATTGTGCTATTAATTTCATTTTTACTAACAAAAAGCTTTCTTCCTGCCAGGGGAAAAAGGTCAGGCAAATGTATAAAAACACACAATACAGCAAGAAATGTGACTGGAGAGATAAAAATAAAGTATTATGATTGCTCCAAATAAGGCGTGAAAGTCAGGAAAAGGCTGTCTTCTTGCGGGAGTTAATATTTGATCTGGATTTTGAAAGATGGGATGCAGTTCAATAAGAGAGTTCAACTGGATTACAGAATATATAAAGGGTGTTGTTAGGCAATATAGTGGCTAGTCTTGAATGCTAAGCTAAGAGCTTAAATTTTAGATGTTATTCACCAAGGAAGATGAAGCCAGTAAAAGTATTTAAAGAGAGGAGTAAAATATACAGATACATGATTACATACATGCATCCATATGTATATGTTTGTATATATATGTTTAAAAAGTAAATAGGAAAAAAATCAGTATATAATAAAGTCTTTAAATAAAAAATGAAACATATTAACAAAAAATAAATAACCCAATAGAAAAAAAATGAGCAAAAGGATGAACAAACACAAATGGACAATAAACATAAAAAAATCAACTCTAGCCCTGGCCAGGTTGCTCAGTGGTTATAGCACCAGCCTGCAGACAGAAGTCTCAGGTTCCATTCCAGGTCAAGGGTCCATTCCAGGTCAAGGGCTCCTACCTAGGTTCGATCCCTGCCCCCTCCTCGCCCCCCCTTGGGCATGGGTAGGAGGCAACTAGTCAATGTGTCTCTCTCACATTGATGTCTCTCTCTCTCTCTCTCTCTCTCTCTCTCTCTCTCCCTCCCTTTCATTCTCTCTAAAAAATGAATGGAAAAAATATCTTTGGGTGAGGATTTTTTTTAAATCAACTCTAGCAATAGTCAAGTAACTTCAAATTAAGATAATATTATACTGATTTTAACAAAAATTAAGACAAATAAAACAAGATATGGACCAATGGGGATTCATACACATTGCTTGTGGGAATATAAAATTGTGCAGTGGAAAGTAACTTGGTATTATTTTGAAAAGTTGATCATTTGCTATGACCTAACAACCTAAAAAATCTTTTTTATAAGAAATGAACTAGAACATTGAGAGAAGCATATTTCATAATAACAAAAAAAAAAAATATCTAGGAAACCAAATGTCCACTTACAAAAGAAAAGACTAATTTTGACATATTCTCAAAGTTAATATTACATCGCAATAAAAATAAATAACCTACCACTGATATTAATATGTATCATCTTAGCAACAATATCAGGTAGAAAATACTGGTATATACATTATGAAACAATTTTAATCAATTTAAAAAAACAAGAAAGTATATAATGGCCATATGTTAAAACTATTTTTTAAGAGAATCATTACTTTAAAAATTCAGCATAGAGGTTACCTCTGGGGAGGAGCTGGATAAGTAAAGAATAAAAAAGTATGGTGTTTTTCTAACTCTTTTCTTTTTAATTGAGTTTATTGGGGTTGCATTGGCTAACAAAACCACGCAGGTCTCAAGTGTACAACTCAACAAAACATGGTCTGCACACAGCATTGTGCGCCCATCGCCCAAAGTAAAGTCTCTTTCCGTCCCCATTATTGCCCCCTTTGTATTACTTTGAAAACATGTTTCATAAATTATTCATAATACATGTAATTTTATATGTATAAAATAATATATTAAAATGTAGAAGGATTGGACATTGAGGAGATCTTGGAAAGAGATAACAGCAGAAGAGCAGGAAGTATATCTTGCTGCCATGTTTTCAGCTGAGTAAATACTCACTTGATTAAATGTATTTCTTTTGTAAATCCCAACTACAATAACATTTATTTTTTAAAATGTATTTTTTATTGATTTTCAGAGAGGAAGGAAGAGGGAGAGAGGAATAGAAACATCAATGATGAGAACCATTGATCGGCTGCCTCCTGCACGCCCCCCACTGGGGATCGAGCCGGCAACCCAGGCATGTGCCCTTGACCGGAATCAAACTCAGGACCCCTCAGTTCCCAGGCAGATGCTCTATCCACTGAGCTAAACCAACCAGGGCATACAATAACATTTAAATAATTAGGTAATAGTATGTCCTTTAGAATTACCATATATTTTGGAGTAATAGCGTTTTAAAAAGTCATATTTTTGTTAAAAATGATTTTCTGAGTATTCATAAGCTAGTAATTTGTATAAAACACATTTTTGATGAAATAATTTTTATTTTTATTTTATGTAAAAATATCCTGGCACTTACAACTTAGTACTTAAACTCATAATTTAAATAGTCCCTCCCCTTTGGTTTATAACTAGTTCGATAGTATACAGTAACTATTGTTGCGACAAAAAAAAATTTACAATTTATCATTCCCAGATAAGGTTTCTAAGGTATAGCCTCTCTTTCCATAATATCTTGTCTCAATTGATATGTGCTTTTTGTTTTTAAATGTGGCTTATTTTGAAAGAAATGCTTTCAGAAGAAAACCAAGTATGATTAATGCTAACTTGCAAAGATACCCTAAAATTCTGTGGTCTTCTGAACATCACATGTTTAAAAAAAGCTATTTGAGATCATATTGTAGATTTTCCAAAAAAGGCCACAGAGGCTTTTCCTAGTGATGTTATAGAGTTCATCTTGAAAGCAGCTGGGAATATTTAAGGAAATAGTCACAATTTGGAATGTAATTGGATTCTTAGTCATTAGGGTAAAGAACACACCAGAAAACAATCAATATGCCAGGCTTTCTCAGACCAAGGGTGGAAAGTGAATAGTAAATCCAGAAAATAATTCCAGAGGAAAAAAAAAATGCCTTATTTGTTTCTTCTACTTACCAAGTATGTTTTAAATTCTAATGGGTCAGCTTCTGCAATGAGTTTACTGGTTCAGTTTATTGGAATGCTAAAAAATATAAGTGATTAAGAGCAGGGAAATGCCCATGTGGAGTATGGTTGGGATCCTTCCTACTCACGTGTGGTCTGCGGACCACATGGGAGCTTGGTGGAAATGCAGAATCTTGGGCCCACCCAGACTTCCTGAGTCAGAATCTTCATTTCCACAAGACCTCCACGTAATTTATGTGCACATTAAATTGAAGGACTCACTGGTGTAGATTAAGTTTATTTTAAATAAAGTTACATAAAAGTCATCTGCTCTTCTTGAGGTCATTAAATTCCACAGAAATGCATATGAATATAACAGGAAGCCTAGAAAGAATTGTTGCTATTTTCTTTTAATTGTTCTTCTAACTTAAAAAAATAATTCTATATATTTTTTTCTGGATATCTGTTTTTGGGAACTGGGAAAGCAGGAATTTCCCTTGGGATGAAGGACACATGTGAGATCTTCAAGGACAATTACTAAACGAATTATTATTCTGTTAAAAATCCTTTTCTGTTTTTCTTTTTCATTTTTATATTTTTTAAAAAGAACAAAACAAACCCAGTTATCCCAGTAGATACTAACTTTTTCATTTCTGAAGGTTAAGAAGAATTGGAAAGTACCCAGGTAATATGTTGCCAGTAGAGTTTACAGGTAACCCTTGGAATATTGAGCCTTTCCCTAGTTTCCATATGTAATTCATCAGCAGGGCCTGTCAGTCCTGGCTCCACTGTATTTCTCTGGTTGTTCTCTTTCCTCTGAAACCCTTCTCACCCAAATCACCATCATCTCTCTCCTGGGCCAGTGCATTAGGCTCCTAACTGGTCTCCCTTAGTCACCTCTTGCCTCTCTCTAATCCTTCCCGAAGGGAGATCAGAGGGACCTTTGTAAAGGTAAATCAGACCATCACCTTCCTGACTTAAGGCCTCCCACTGGCTCCTGTACAATGGCCTGATGTCCCAGCATGGAAAGGCCCCAGCTGCCCTCACCACAGAGTATCTCCCTGTTCTCCCTAAGGTGCAACCACACCAGCCTCAAGCCCCCATTCCTGGCCCCTTTCCTGACTCTGGGTCTCGGCACCTGCTCTTCTCACCCCACCCCCAGCACATATACTCTGGCTCTTTCCACATCTGGCTCATTCTTATCCTTCCACTCAGACTGTTTAGTCCACATTAATAATAAAAATATGCTCTATTCTAATATATAAAGACCAAACTGTTGTGCCCATTCAGCTCAACCTTTAAAATGGCTTTTCTTCTGCCCTAGCTGGTTTGGCTCAGTGGATAGAGCATCTGCCTGTGGACCAAAGGGTCCTGGATTTGATTCCGGTCAAGGGCACGTACCTTGGTTGCAGGCTCCTCCCTGGCCCAGGCCCTGGTCAGGTCATGTGCAGGAGGCAATCAATCGATGTGTTTCTCTCACATCGATGTTTCTCTCTGTTTTTCCCTCTCTCTTCCACTCTCCCTAAAAATCAATGGGGAAAAAAAATGCTTTTCTTCTAATGTAAGGATGGTTCCCAGCACACAAACACAGCAGTTACGTTACGAGATCTTTGAAGGAAGGACCTGTTTAGTCAACTGGCACACAGTGGGTACTCAATAAAGACGAATGAATAAATCAGGTTTAATCCATTTTATTCTAAAACTAGAGGCCCGATGCATGACATTTGTGCAAGGGCCTTGGCCCCAGCCCCCACCTGCTGCCGCCATGGCCGCTGCTACAGCTGGGGGGCCTCTGCCGCCTCTGCCTCAGCCCCCACCCGCTGCGGCTTTGTCCGGAAGGAAGGATGTCCAGAAGGACGTCCGGTCTAATTAGCATATTACCCTTTTATTATTATAGATAGAAACACTACCACATGCTTGGTACAAAATAAAAGTGTCTTAGTAAGACAGTAACTACTATTAGAAAATATTTACAAATTGTCTGTTAAGAATAAGTAGAACATCTGGTGATGGCGCCAGTTGTTGAGCACTGACCATGATCCAGTTATTTTACATTTGTTACCTTATTTAAACCTTAAAAAAAAAAAAGGCCTTACAAGGCAAATACTATTAGAATACACATTGTACAGACAGGGGAACTAAGGCTCAGAGTTACATAATTTGCCTAGGTCACAACACTGCTAATGGTAGAGCAAGACTTTGACCTCAAACAATCTGTCGCTCACATTTACCCCTTTAACCACTGTGTTACCCTATCTTCAATTTTTTAAACCACTTTTCAACTTACAGTATGTAGCCTTGGAAAGTCAATAAGGGGGGAAAAGCAATAGGCAGACTTCTACTTCCTAAAAGGAGATATGAGACATAATGAAAGTGCTTGTAATGGCACATATTGAAGCCAAGATGGTGGTTTTTAATAAAACTGAGAAAGGGTGGATTGCTTTCCCACAGAAATTGTGGAAACACAGACGCTGTCCAACCTTAGAAATGTAAAATTGTTCATGTTTTTGATCTCTGGACCAAAGGAAAAACTACAAATTCCACTGTTTGGAACATTTAATGGAAGAGTTTAAAAGGAAACCATTATTATAATCATGGTACTCACCAGCATTATGAGAATCCAAGCTCTGTCAACATTTTCTTTATAAATTCACTATTAGGACTTTCTAACTCATCCAGTATTATTCAGCTAGAGCTTTAAAATCTGAAACGTAAGATCTTAAATTGTGGGTGATATTATTCCAAGAATTAAGGAGGAAAATGGATATCATGTGATACAGATACAATAGAAAAATGTTTGGCTGATGCTGCATTTTAACAGGTATTAGCTGTTTTTTACTTTTTTTCCCCCCCTTGCTTTGGAAGGAGGGTTGACCTGGGATGGAAGGTTGTATTGTCATCTAACCATAAGCAATATTTTAAAATCTCAGTATGTTATATACAGTTTGATAAACTTAAAAACAAACAAACAAAAAGAAAAAAACACAAGCTGCTGAATTCACTTTCTGAATCTGCACAAAGGCTTGGAATCTCATAAAGAGAGATTACTTTTAAGAACTTTGGCGCTTTGCTTTTACCATAAAAAAATGAAAGAACAGTCATTTCTAATCCTGTCCAGTACATTCCAGCTAAATGGAAGCAAGAAGACACAGAATAAAAGGAACTATTTAGTCATTTCAGAACTTCAACAAACACTGAATTAAATTCCTTTCTCCATAAGGGTTAAAGCTACAGGGATCTGTTATCTATACCCAATGTTGCTGGACATTATTATTTTTTCATCCTCCTTTCTTGAGACGATTTAACTTTAATATGAAATCAAAGATAAAAAAGAAATGTAGCAAATTGTATCATGTGAAGGCAACTGAAATAAACTTTTGTAACAACTCAATCTGGAATTATAGTTCATGTCACCATTTATCACACTCACAGATCAGAATAAACAGTTTGTAGGATCCCATTAGATCAGTGGTTCTCAACCTTTCTAATGCCGCGACCCTTTAATACAGTTGCTCATATTGTGGTGACCCCCAACCATAAAATTATTTTCATTGCTACTTCATAACTGTAATTTTGCTACTGTTATGAATCGTAATGTAAATATCTGTGTTTTCCGATGGTCTTAGGCTCTACAGCAGCGGTTCTCAACCTGTGTGTCGTGACCTACAGGTTGAGAACCGCTAGCAGGGTCGCCTAAGATCATCTAAGGCTCAAAGGTCACAACCCACAGGTTGAGAACCGCTAGCAGGGTCACCTATGATCATCGGAAAACACAGATATTTACATTACGATTCATAACAGTAGCAAAATTACAGTTATGAAGTAGCAAGGAAAATAATTTTATGGTTGGGGGTCACCACAACATGAGGAACTGTATTAAAGGGTCGCAGCATTAGAAAGGTTGAGAACCACTGCATTAGATGCTAAGCCAGAAGAGAACAAATGGAACAATGCAATACATTCAATTCATCATGGCCAATCTACAGTTACGAAATGTGGAAGAGACCTAGAAAGACCAGGGCCCTCCCTGATGCTATAAAGTAACAAAGTGAGATGCCCAAGCCCATCCTACTTGACTGGACTCACATAACTGTAATCTTATGCGGCTTCTTTTGCTAATATTTCTAATTATATTTTTTACCTTGATGGATCTTAAAAAAAGATATAGTCTACATAAAGTTCCAACTTTAAATTCCTCCTGCCTCCTAGGAATACTAAAAACTAGTTGGTTGATTATTAGAGTACAACATAATTTAGATTTATTTTTCTGCTAGGGCCCAATATTCCCCACCAAAAAAGTCATCGGACTATTTTACCTAACCTAGAATTTTTGCTTCTGGATTTATTTTACCTAGTAAATTTCTGCATCATATATTCACTTAATGAATAATGTCTTATAATAATAGACCCATTTTAAATAAACTGTCCAATAAGTAAGTAAAGTCTTGAAACTATGAAAACTATAGCTCTTTCCACTATTATGCTTCAAATCTTATGATTCATACAAGGTTCTGATGTACCTTTTGGCTACAAGTACATCCTAATATTACATTTTTTAAAAAATGGTTTAAAAGTAAACTCATGTGTCAGCATAATCTAAATATGGAAGGCATCATCTTATAAGTAGAAATGGTGCTAAAATTCTGAAATTAAAAGGTTTACTGTAAGTAAGAAGCCAAAAGTTCAGACACTCAACCAAAGTTGATCCAAACCTCTTGGGTTGGAAATATCACAAAAGCAGGCTTTTCCACGAAATGGCCTGTATTTCCTGTTTTTAGCTAAGCTGGAAGTGCAATAGGAACAATACTTATTATGGCATGTCACTGCTTCTACTTTTGGTCTGAAAACACCAAGCAGAGTCTATGAGTGTGACGAATCAAAAGAAAAAAAGTTGAGTGGAGAGGTGTTCTGGGCTAAGAAAGGGAGAGTTAATGGGAACAGAATTTCCTCACTTGACCACCAGTTAACCATAGCTTGGATGCCCAATGTGCTATGAGTCACAAGCAACTTGCTCCAAAATAACACAAGAACAACTTGGGCTAGATTGTTCCTGAATATACTGTTAATAATATTTCCAGAAAAAAACAAGCAGAAACAGTTATTCAATGGGTCAAATGGTACTCAGGTAACTTTCTTTTTACAGAACAATCTGGAAATGAGATAGCATAAACAACTTGCTAGACAGTCTGATAATGTTATTCAACACATTCATTTAGGAAGTTTTGGCAAAAATCACAGCTCTCATGAACAGGGTTGATAATAACTCTTCACAGGAAGAGTGTGAAATTGCTAAAGACAGAACACACACTGAATTTTCGAAAGCAAAGTCTCAGAAGTTTTGTGGATTGTGGGTATGAAGGTATACATTTTCCAAAAGGCCACTAAATGCTGCTGTCTCTAACTTAATTTCTTAACTGATAAACTCAAACTACTAATATTCAACCAGTTCATTAATGTATTTATTGGGTCTTTACAATACTGACTGTACATACTCAATTAAGAAAGAAAATTTTAGAGCTGTTGCTCTTTTCTATTTGACTGCTCTGTGATAAAGGATGGGGTGTAAAGTTGGACAAGGCACAATATCTCAGCACCCTCTTCTAGAACCTGGAAATAGTATTTGCCCCTAAGAAATCAATCCTCAAAGACGAAGAAAACAATCCTATGTAATAAAAGCCTAATATGCTAAGTGTCCGGTCGTCCGATCATCCATTCAACCAGTCAAAGCATAATATGCTAATGATATGCTAAGGCTGCTCAATGACATGCACTGATTACCAGGGGGCAGATGCTCTGACTGGCAGGCTAGCTTGCTGCTGGGGTCTGGCCAATCAGGACTGAGCAAGACAGGTCAGACACGCCCTGAAGCCCTCCCGCGGTCCTTTCCTGGCTGGCCAACTTCCTGCATCCCTCCCCAGCCCTCGGCGGGGTCCCTCAGCCTGGCCTGTACCCTCTCGCAATCTGGGACCCATCGGGGGATGTCAGAGAGCCGGTTTCAGCCTGATCCCACAGGCCAGGCCAATGGACCCCACTGGTGCACAAACTCGTGCACCGGGCCTCTAGTAATAATAATAATAATCTATAATAATAAAAGCATAATATGCTAATTAGACTGGATGTCCTTCCAGACCACCTTCCATACAAAGCCATGGTGGCAAGGGCCAAGGCAGAGGAGGCAGAGGAGGCAGAGACCTCTGGCTGCTGCAGCGGGTGGGGGCCAAGACAGAGGCAGCGGGGGCCGAGCCCCTTGCACGAATTTTGTGATTGGGCCTCTAGTAATAATAATAATAATAATAATAATAATAATACACAGGAGAAAAAGAAAAGAAGTGTTTAGGATCTGCAGCCAGGGCAAGTCAGTCATAGTATACAATGTTGACACTAACCTATAAAGGGAGTTTGTGAGACCCTGCACAAAAGAGTGAAAAGTAAGAACACAAGGAAATGAGACACAGAACAACCTGCTCATCCCTTCGTGGAGGTCTGTCAGTCCTAGCACAAGGAGCAGGCCAAGCAGCCGGTGGTAGGGTGGCACCTGGCCCTCTAGGGTCTGGTGGTGCAGCAACCCAGACTTGGCTAAGTAGAAGAGCAGAGGATGCACTGCTCAAACTAGCCCTGGGGCAAGTTCTCCACCAAGACCAGGCTATGAAGCCAAGAAGGGCAAGGGTGAGTAAGGAGCTGTGCCAGAATCACAGGCAGAAAGATGAGGAAAGGGCCTTGGTGGGGGGGAGTAAGGGTGACAGGCCTAGATGTGCTTTCGGTGGGTGCAGTGAATGAGGACCTGCCCTCTAGTCTGAGGCAAAACCCAGCTCTGCTGTGTGCTGTTTGGTTTTGCTCTGTTTCCATGGTTTGACAGTCTCCATTTTGCCGCAGCTCCTGCCTCTCCTCTTTGTTTATACCCCTGACACTTCAAATGTGTGTTACTTGTGTGTGCCCAGGAGTTTGTAGTCCAGGTCTCAGCAATACTGAATATGAAAACAGTTCATCAAGTGCACATACAGTGGGTTTATTATTCGTTTCTATGGCTGGGTTAATAATTTAGTCACGTTAGTTAACGGTTAAAAACAGAGAGAGATAAAGTAATAATGGGCCTCTTGTTTGGTGGCAGTCGGGCTTCCTTCCTGGAGCCATTCTGTTGGCGGGCTCTGAGACAGGCGTGAGCTGCGCCGTGGAACCACATTCAGAGGACGGTAAAGCCTGGAATAGCGTTGCTGGACTTTAAGTGAACAGACTATGTATGCTTGTTAAACTTTGAGTCCATAACAAAAAGGCTGTGTTTGATCTCTTGAGAAGGGCTTGCCTAGCTGAGGTAATTCTGACACAAAGGAAACTCAAAACTATAGAGAAGCAAAACAAATACATACGGAGTGGCTCTCCTAATTTATAAATTGCAGAACAATGAAACCCTTATAGTGAGTTATTTACTGGGGCAAAGACCATGTCTCATTGGGTTTTATTTCCCAGCATCTAAGCATAATGTCTGGCATATGGTAGGGGTTCTATAAACATTCAGTGAACTGAACTGAACTGAGTTGCTTCATATCCCCACCACTGGTCTCCTTTCATCCGGTTAACAACTGTACTTGACCTTGGCTCAGCCACGACTTCCTCCCTGACCCCCTGACTTGATCAATTCCCCTTAATATTTACACTTATACTGTTATGCACATACCTTCAAAGAATCTATCATAGCTATAATTTTGCATTTGCTTACAAGACTCTTTGATATAACAATACAAATCATAAACAATAAATTCTGAGGGGTAAGAGCTGTGCCTTTTTGTTTTCCACTCATGCAGTAAATATTGTTTTTGTTGGCACTCGGTAAATATTTGTTAAAGTAGTGAACCAAGAACCCATAATTTTCATGGTTTCCTCTCATTCTAATAATACTCACAAGTCCTCAAAAAATATGAAATAAATTGTCTAGAACAAACTCACATAAGAGTCAGAGATGGGAAAGTAAGTTTGTGGTGTGGGCCATCCAAGTTAGGAAGAATTTTGATAAAGCGAAAGAAAAATGCAAATATCTTCCATGGGCTTAGAAGTTCGGTCTCCATCCTGGAGTATACCATACAAATGTTTATGAAGATATGTTTAATTCTTTTACAGGCATCTCAGGTGTTTTATTGTTTAAAAGAAGAATAAAAAAGCAAAGTCAATTAAGTTGAACCATAAAAGGTCAAAAATTCTCAAATATTGTCAATTTCATACGGCCTAACCTAGCAGACTATGACTAACCTGTCAGACCATGACTAACCTGGCAGACTATGTATATTTGTTTACATAGGTTAGTCACAGGTAAACAATTTTTCCACGGTATTATCCTCTAAACCTTAAGAGTAAAAAAAACAAATAAAATAAAAAAATTCTCCCATCCAAACTACAATACTATAGAATATGAGATGTAGTGAATGACAAAGTTATTTTCTGGTTAAAGAAAAAGAAAGAGCAGAAACTGAAACCTAGTCATGTTTAACCTAATATCTAAACATTTATAATAAACCAATATATTCACTATTATTTCAGTCAACTACTTAATAAGTAAAATTCCAGAAGGATTAAGACCAAAAAAAAAAACAAAAAACACACAAACACACACAAAAAAACATCCAAGAGGACTGTTGCTTTAATTTATATTGGATCATATTTATGGAGCAACTCGTGTGTGTCAGGCAGCATACTAGTACTTGGCACAAAAGATGCAGCTATAGTCCCAGCTCTCAACTTACAAGCTCAGCCCACAAGGCATGGCTCAGTGGTTGAGTGTCGACTTATGAACCAGGAGGTCAGGGTTTGATTCCCACATGCCCAGGTTGCAGGCTCAATCTCCAATGTGGGACTGCATGAGGCAGCCGATCAATGACTCTCTCTCATCATTGATGTTTCCATCTCTCTCTCTCTTCTCTCTGAAATCAATAGAAAAATATATTTTTAAAAAGAAGAACTTACAAGCAATGAAAGAGTCCCCAGTCTGTATCCACACCCTTCACAGCTGCTCTTCCTCCCATTCCATGGGGGAAACTCCTGGCCTCAGGCAGGTTCAGAGTAGATGCTCTCCTCCTGCTAAAGGGAATAACTTCTGTTCACTTGGCCAGAATTCTTAAGGGAAAGTGCTATGTACCAAGTCAGGTTTCAATAAATATTTTCAGAAAAAATTAATTAATCACCCAACTGATATAAGAAGGAGATCTATCTGTAAATGAAGAATTGGACAAGAACACCTACGGCTTGCTTTCAACAAAGGTCACGCTTTCTGACCTGGCCCTGACCGTCTAAGTTCAAGTGTATTTCTTTTTTTTTTAACTTTTTTATTCCTCACCTGAGGATATGTTTTTCATTGATTCTAGAAAGAGAGGAATGCAGAGAGAGAGAGAGAGAGAGAGAGAGAGAGAGAGAGAGAGAGAGAGAGAGAGAGAGAGAGAAGCATCCATCAGTTGCTTCCCATACCCTCCCCAACTGGGGATCCAACCCAGATAAAGAAGACATTTTTATGACTGGGTTAAGTCAGCCTTACCCAAAAGTAAAAGGTCACTTTTCTTCTTTAACTATGTAATATGTGCAGCAGATACTCTGGCTCTGAGAAGGCAGAAGAATCTCAGGTCTGTCACTGTGTGACTTTGAAAAAATGATAGTCTCTTTGTGTCCCTGTTATTTTATTTATAAAATATTGATAATCATACAGTAATTTTGTGAGGATTAAGTGTGGCAATACATGTAAAGCACTTGGCACAATATCTAGTGTATAGTAAGTGTGGAGTCAATGTTGGTATTATGATTAATATTATCATATTACTTGTAGTAGTAGTATTTCTCTTTCCATGTACTTTTTTATTGGTGAAATCAAGGACCTAGTTAGATTGAAGAGCTCAAAAAAAGTAAAAAAAAAAAAAAAAAAGTCTAAGTACCTTCATTCAATCATTCTACACATATTTATTGAGATTCTGCAAAGTATCTGGACTGACCAACTGCCAGAATCAAATGGGTGACTTTCTGGGGTATTGGAAGGGAGAGGGTAGAATTGTGGAAAAACAAGTGAAGTATAAGTTAGTGGGACCAAACTAAGGTCCAAGCCCCGAGGACAGTTAGTGTAAATAAAAGGGGTCAGGTATAGAAGTGAATGTCAATGTCATTGGGCAGCATTAAGTCTTAAAAAATCACATAGACTTTTAACAGGAAGAGAGCCCAAGCTTGAAGAACTTTCTTACCTAGGACTGGACCTTACTTAACCTAGAATGCTAAAGAACAATTCCCCATCTTAAATGAGCATAAATCTCATCAGAGATGATTTAGTGTGTTTTTGTTCAGCATCATAAAAAATCAAAAGATAGAAATCAGTTACGTTGGCAAGAATTATCATCCAAAAGTGAACTGGAGGTCTATTCAGAAATGGAAGTCTAGTACTGAGCTAAGGATGAAAATCAAGCCCAGTGAGGAATGGTGAGAATAATTTCCTAATATTTTGAGCAATAAAATGGGAAAGTAAAAGCAGCTCTTCAGACTGTCGACCTATATCCCAAGTTGCTCAAGGTTGGCCTTACAGGGAGTGAAGTCAACAGTGGAAGAGCAGCAGTGAATTATCTGAAAGCCCCCAAATTCGTTGAAGTGTCATTATTTGCTGATTGCTTTCCACCAACTTCATATCTGGTGTCCACAGACAGTGGTTCATTGTGAAATGCCAGAATCATCCTGCTAGAAATACACAAGACTCAGGAAACTGCATATGCATTGACTCAAAATGTCCTGTGGTTTTGTTGTTGATTTTGTTTTTCACTAGACCAGAGATTGGGCAAAGGGGAGATGCCTTGTGACCTGTCAGAACTGTGAACACTATTTGCAAGCTAACACTTAAGTTATAACACTGTCATACTTTTATGGATGCTGGAGGAAGACATGACATACCAGGATCAGAGACAACTGACTTTATTACTCTCAGCAGTAGTGGTAGCCAGAATTTTCTTGCACTAGTTCCTGAAGTACCAATTCTCATAGGGCACAAAGAGAGAGGGCCAGATGACTCCTGTATAAACATTATAAGAGAGGGATCCTGAGTTTAAGGAACCTGAATCTTTTAGGGCAATCTTTATTGGGCAATAAGCAAGCCTGTCCCTTTCTCTGGAGGGATACACTATTTCCATCTTCCAAGATTGTTCACTCCACAAACATTCTTAAAATGATGGAATGGAATAAAGTCAGTTAGTTCCTCTTCTAACAAGACATAGAGAAACGAGACCCATTCTGAGAACTGTCTCTCAATATGACCTTGACCCTAAAGCACTATGAGAGCATGCTTAAGTGCCTGGTGTCCTATTGGTGGGCACCTTAAATAACTGGATCTACAAAGCCCTTTCTGGTTCAGGATGTCATCTAATCTGGACAAACCACAATTGCACATCCCCAAGAACATTCTCCTGAGCTTGCAAACCACATACAGGTATTCATTTCATCTTTTTTAAGATCAGTACAAATCCCTAAAATTTTTGTCGTCTACCATTTCCCATAAGAATTTGGGGATTAATACTGTAAAAGGCTTCTGCAATGTGGAACATCTCTCTTCCACTACCGCTAGAACAGTTTTCAAAAGTATACTCTATACCTAGTATGGGATTTAAGGCTGTCATAGTCCTACTTTATACTCTAAAAGCATTTTAATAATAATGCTCCCTGCATCCACTACCAGTCCACCCAAACCTTCTAAGTAAGGGTGTCAATCCCGAATAGTAATAAAGGCATGAGTCTTGGCTTTAATGCTTACTAGCTGTTGTCTTGGGTCAGTCACTTATTCCTCTATCTTAGTCTCCTCACTGTGACTTAAGGATAATTAACACTCACTCTTCCTACCTCACACAATTTTTTAAAAAGTCACATCTGTGAAAGCAATTTATAATCAAGAAAAAATTGTCCCCTCAGAAACTGGGTCATCATAGTACATTAGCAAAGTTGTGGGGTAATCAGTCATTTGCAATTGGATTCATGTGTTTTGGGGTGTCCAGGGGAAACCTCTTCACCATCAAAATTTTTTGGGGGGGAAATTGGGGTGAAAAGGGTAGAGAGGGAGAAAACACAATGTTATTTCTAGGTCTGAAGCCATTCCCAGATACATAAAAAAGCCAATATTGTATAATAGCAAACATTGGCTTTTGGTTAATTTTAGTTGAAAATCAGTGAATAGGAAAAAGATAAAGTGCTCTCCACTTTTCATTAACATCTTTATAAAGCTGCCTTCTATATGTTTATCTTTTTCTAAGGCACCAATAAGACTACTGTCGGAGTATATATTATTTTTCCCCAACAGTGTCAGGGTGAATCTACAGGCAGTGCATGGAAGTCTCGAGAAAAATAGTTTAAAACCCATAAAAGATGCATGGCAGTTGGGGAAGCAGTTCTCATGATGCAAATTACAAAGATTTGGATAAAAAAATTCTGCTCTCTGCCTAACTTTCCAGAAACAGAATACCTTATAGACTTTTAATGTAGTAAAAAGGTAAGGAACATAAGCACTGTACAGATAAAAATGGGAAGCAAGAAAACAGGAGAAAGTGGAGGGGGCAGAGATCTGCTAATGATCCAAATTGTTTTGAAATGAAAACTAGAATAAGAATAAGAAAGAACTAAAACACAGAACTAGTAATCCATTCTCATGGCACTGCATTATTTCCTATAGGAAGAAAACTTGGTCCAGATTATTCCTACTCCCCAGAATTTTACTCTGTTCAGTCATTGTCAAATTTTGAAAATAATGCCATTTACAGAAGAGATTTTCCATTAACATTAAAGTTAAAAGTATCTCTCTATTCCTTAAGTTCCATTGAAATCTAAATGATTTGCATCAGCAATGGAATTAGGTGTGTCTAAGTATGTTTCCAATAGCATCCAATAGTCCAGAAGAAAGCAATTCATAGAGCTCCTAACTGTGAAATCTCTTTCTGGAGAATAGTGACTTCCGAAGTCAGTATGTGTACTACATGTCTTTTATGCTCTGTTCTGTTTTCTCTTCTACCCTAGCTTATTTTTACCTGTTTTCTGGTTTATTAAACCCTGGTGTATTCATCTGGCTGTTCAAAATATCCAAAGTTCTTAACGTTAAATATTGTATTTTTCAGTTCAAGGGTATCCATTTGACTAATTTAAACAGATTCCAATCTTCTGTTGAAGTTACCCATCTTTTCATCTCTTTTGTACATCATTTTCTTGATCTTATCAATCAGTTATTTTAAAGTCCCTATTGGATAATTGTAATATCTGAATCGCCTATGGGTTAATTATTGTCTTTTTCCTCTTGGGTTTTGGTTATTTCTTCCTGTTTTATAGCATGCCTTGTAATTTTTTATTGAATGATGAATAGGATGGAGGCTCTGAATGTTATCTTCCTTCTAAAAAAATTAAAATTTTTCTGACATTTAGAAAAAAAAAAAACTCTGGTAGATCATCTGATCCTATCTAGGCTCAATGTAATGCTCTGTTAGGGCTTGTCTATTTCAGCTTTCCCAGGGTAAGGCACCTACTCCTGGGCTTGACAGACAGTGTCTCCATTGAAAGCCTGCACTTGTTTACCAATGCCTCTCTACCTTGGCAGTGCCTGGATTCCTCTTTCTCCCCAGCATTATGTGACTACAAATATCCCAGGTCAGTTATCTGGCCACCTAGATGTCCTTTTGTGCCAGGTGTTGGAGGGTCTTTGTCCTTCCTGCGAGCAGATTAGTACTTGAGCAGAATTTATTTGCAGATATTTGGGCCATTTTGTGGGTTCCTCCTCTGCAGAAATTTGTCCCTCTTGTCCTAGCCACTTTGCCCAACATTCTGTCTTCTTTCTCTTTGGTTCAATAACAATGACACTCTTCTTGATGCATCATTCACCTGTGTTATGATTTAGAAAATGCTCTCCTCATAGGAAAAGCCAAGGAGAATTTAAGTTCAGCTTATAAACTCTTTCCCTCTAAAGGATCATACCCCCTCTTATGTCCTATGTTGGTTACTTTCCAATGCCTTCAATGTACTGTCTTACCGATTCCGTTGAGCTTTACAGTCATTTACTGCAGAAGGATTTGTCCAATACAAGCGATTCCATTATGGAAACGGAACCTTCAATACAAACTTTATTATACAGAATGCTTAAAGAATGAGGTGAGATTTCAGACAGAAACAAGCACAGACACATGCATCATGACACAGGCATCAAATACCCTCCTTAAGGTTGGTATATAATTATGTAAACATGGCTTGACATAGAATAAGGTTAGGTAGTGTTCACTGTATGGTGGACAGCCCACTATGACAGAAACAGCCTGATTTACTGTCGCAGACAAGGATAGGCACAATTTAACATCAAGATGGCAGACAAATAGGTACGCACTCATAGTGGGGAGGCTAGGTGACCCTCAAAGCCCTGAACTCTTAACATGAACAAGGCTTCAAGATGGCAAGGAATCCCGGAAGGAGACCTAGCATAGCCGTATGGGTCTCTGGTGCTCCAATTAATTTTCCCTGTCAAAGGAAGTCTTTACTTTGTCTAGATAATGGCTAATCAATCAAGCCCAGTCATTGAGAGGAAACACTCAAGGCTGAAAGCAATTTTGACTAGTTATAGTAAACAGTGACCTTCGCCATCAGTAATTACATAAGGAGACATATTTCTATCAGGACATCTACAATCCACCACCTCCACACCACCCCTTCAGGTTCCACTGAATTAGACTGAAAGTGATAGACCCCTTTCTCCTAAGCATTATTCAACCTCTCAGTGACCTAGCCATCCAAAAGAGATCAGGGACAGCCAGCCCACAGGATTTGTGACTCACAACAATAAGTAAATTATCTTCTTAATAAAAATCATTTACAAAAAAATAGGTTTTTTGCTTTAAATATATCAAAATAAAAAATCAATTACCCTGCTTTTCTGTAAATATACATGTTATATTTACCATGGAAAGAGCATTATATAACAGTTAAATTTTAATGTTTAAAGAATCAACATTTTAAACACAAATTTTACTTTCTAGCTAAGCAGCTGCAAGAGGCACAGTACTTATTTATGTGTCTATTTTTATATTTCTCTTATATTTAAGAGGAAAAGATGGAGTTTTATCAATGTGATATTCCTAGGGCTTAGCATGATGCCCAGCACATAGTAGATGATCAAGAGGTACATAATTAATTAATTGATTAAACTTTGAGATGGGATTGTACTGGTCAAACAGCATGCCCATCATGCTGATACCAAGTTAAATGGACCTGCTCATCAGATACAGCTCTATAATAAAGGCGGAGAAGAGAAAGGAATCTGGATTGTTAAAGGTTCTAAATTATAGATTCTTTACTACGACAGACATAGGGTGTAATCGAAAGAGCTGCAGAAGAAACAATATTTGTTCCAGGACTGGCTCTACCATTGTTTGTCTGGGAGGGAGTATCTAAGCAAGGCACACACTGCCTACAGAGTCAGTGTCCTCACCTGTACAAGGAGAGGTGTGTGTACCTGCTCTGCAGAGCCCGGGTTCCACAGGGGTGCTAGGCCCAGCTCTAGTCCCCTCCCTCGCAGCAAGCACAGCAGCTCCTCTTGGCTTCTGTAGAAGATTACATTCGAGCAATAAGGGGCCGTGGTTAGAAGTTTGAAACGCACAAGACCACATGATCCCAAAGATGTTTTCCAACTCCATGAGTCCCTAATACTATGAATATGTTTAACCAGATTAGGAAAACAAAAGCTGTCAACTTTTATAATCAGAACCAAAAATGAAACTACTTTCATGGTGCTTAGTTTTTGGCAGATTTTCTAAGACAAATTCCCAAGACTTTGATCAGTTTTAAACTTGCATACTTAATAAATATTTAATGCATGTCTTAAATTTATTTACCCCAAATTCATCACAATGCTTATTTTCTGAGAAGTAAGTTCACTTCAAAAAAGGACTTCTTAATCTATTTAACAATTTTTTTTAGCATAAAGCCTGAGTTTCGAAGCAACTTAATTTAGTAACTAAGCTGCTAATTAACCTGGTTTATGAAGTTTTTACTAATTGAAAACGCTGTCCTCCTGTTTCTCACTTAATGGCCCTTACCATGAGCTAACACCATTTTTAGCTCAGATCATGGGAGCACTGAGAAGCACTCTCCAGAGAGTAAACTCCCACTTGATCCACAATTTTTTTTAGTATTTAAATTGGGATAGCAAAGCTTTCATCTTCCTGGATAACATTCATTATTAAAGTAACATAATAATATCTAACATTTACTATATGCATCAACACTATTCTAAACACTTTAAATAAACTACGCTTCACCGAGTTCTCACAACAACCCCATGTTTTAAAGGGAAACACTACTCTCACTCTGAGAGGCAGAACCAGCTTCATCCAGGCGGTCTGACTCCAGAGCCCAGGTTTGGAACCACAGGGCCACATGCCGCATCAGCATCCACTGAGGGACATCCATGTCGTGGGAATGAAATAAACCAGGATGTTGAAAATTACTAAAAACAACAGTCCTAAATTAGAATTCATTTTACTCTTTTCCATTTATTTTTATTTTCCTCAGAATATATTTTCCCATAAATTAAATAAATTTAAATAAAATAGATAAGTTGATTAATTAAATAAAATAGAATGCAGTAATGAGGAGGGAAAAATAAACAAAATAAAGAACTAAAGTCAGGAAACCAGCATTTACCAGTTCTGCCACTAACTGGCTACATGGCTTTAGACAAGTCTTTAAATATATAATCTAAGACTTAAGGAAAAAAAAAAAACAATTCTAATTTTGCTTGCATAAAAATTCATAAGGAAGTCATGTCAATTGTGTTATTAATGACCAAAACCAGTGTAATAATTTTATTACTAAAGGAATAACTGCAAATAACAGTCATGCTTTAATTTCTATTATATCATCCTACAATGAGCTTAAAAAACTATTCTAAGTTTAAGAATGGTTTCCTCTGGTTCATGGCACTTTTCCTATAGATAAAATTGACAGCATTTCCTGTATGATTCTTCCTCATTACTCTGCAACTTTCTGAAGTTGAACCACATTGAATAAACTCTAGAGAAGCCACATTTAGAAGAAATGGTAATTAGCATACGCTGCTTAAAGTTTATTCATCTTATAGGACAAATGCCTTGCCTTTTGTTTTCATGGGGGAGGGGAGGACATATTGATCGCACCTTACCATTTAGTATTTCCATTTGTAAACTAGATTTTTATTTGACATAAATATATCCAAAAATATGTGGATATATTTATGTCAAATTTTTGGATACATTTATGTCAAATAAAAATCTAGTTTACAAATGGAAATACTAAATGGTAAGGTGCGATCAATATGTGATCATATGTTTGAATTTCCACAGCTATTGCTCCTTTCATTCATTCTTACCTTTTTCATTGTGGGAAGTCAGGCTCTTTAGGTCACTTCTTCATCCTGTTACCTGAAACCAAAGAAAATAGTGTTATTTTCATGACAAGCTAAAAAGAAAAGTCCTATTTCTAAATTTGTTAGCTGTGTATTCAAAGTGGCATTGCATTTACCTCACTCAAGACTTGCCCTTATAACAATATCTGCTAACATCTATATATGTAGAGCTTTTATAACCATTTAGGTCAACTCAGCTTTAATCAACTCAGTGAAATGTGTGGGTTAAATATGTCTAAATTTTTCTTTGAGGGTAGGGAATGGAGATAGAAATTTGCCCTCACTTTGCATTTGATTTTTTTAATTTGGGGTTAAACATATGCATCAAGAATTAGTCTACAAATCAAATGAGTATAATATTAAAAGAAAAAAGCCACCAATTTTAGTTTATTTTGATTTAATGTTCTAAGTCTCTCTCTCTCTCCTCTCTCTCTCTCTCTCTCTCTCTCTCTCTCTCTCTCTCTCTCTCTATTATATATATATAATCACAAAACACTGACTCTATATCATTTTACCCATTCATCTTCTAAGTCAATTGTTGTTTCTTTCGATTGATAATAACAATCACCCACCTTCATAACAATCAGGCAGATATAAAAGTTTCCACTTGGCTCTCAACGAAAGTGATTTAAAGTCACTTTTTTATTTATGTTGGGTTTTTCAAGACAGTTTATATTAACTGAAACTTGGAATAAATATTATGCCTTCATTAACAAATATATTTTAATTAGGCTTTATAAATTTAGGGGGGGAAGCTCAGTCTGAAATTAATGAGGTGATAGGCTTTTATCCTGGTATACATTAGACAACTTTATAATTTCTTCCAAGTATACTATACTAGGAAAATTGTTCATTTTTCTTATTATACAAATCAATCAAACAAAATGTATGCTCTATGGATGCAATGGTTATTAAAAAATTTAATTTAATTTAAAAGTTCCTGAATTTGGGCTTTCACATTCATATTTACATGTAATTCCAACTTACTGTAATGATCATAAATCTAAAAGGGTGATTTTTTTTTCTTTTTAAGAATAACATATATTAGTCACTTATCTAACAATGGATAAGCATTTAAACTCTATAGAAAGCATTATGCTTTGTTCTTAATATATCATATTATCTGACATACACTGAGTGGCCAGATTATTATGATCTATGAATGCATAATAATCTGGCCATTCAGTGTATATCCTATATAATAAAAGGCTAATATGCAAATTGTCCCCTCGACCAGGAGTTCGACCAGCAGGCAGGCCGGCCAACTGCCCATGTCCCCTCCCCCAGGCCAGGCTGGCCGGACCCCACCCATGCATGAATTCATGCACCGGGCCTCTAATATATATGTATATATATATACTGAGTGGCCAGATTATTATGCGTTCAGAGATCATAATAATCTGGCCACTCAGTGTATATTGATAGGTTACTCCTCTTTACATTATAAAAGGTGATGTGGGATCTGGTAAAACCTATGGAATTTGGGGAGCTAGAGAGGCCTGGTGGGAATCTTGGCTTTGCCACATATTGGCTTTGCAACATATTGGTAGCCTCCCACCACCTCTCTTCCCCTTATCTGTAAAAAGAGAGTAAATTTCATAAACTTGCAGGGTTGTGTGAGGATCTGCATTAACCTACATAATCAGTCTAGCATAGGTCCTCAATAATGGCAGCCACTGTTGTTGTTAGTAATATATTGTAAGTGAGGGTCCTGTACAAACACCTGTACTGTGGCAACTCCCCTCTTCCTCCAGAGCATACGGATGGTCACAGGGAAGCAGTATGTATGAAGAAGCAGGACCACCCACCAGGCACCTGCCCCACCCGAGCTGTTCACTGACTGGGAGGATGATGTGGTGGAAAGACTGGTGGTGGCAGAGTTAGAGGAACTCCCTTCGCTTTATGTGAGTTATAGCAGTTGGAAGACGAGTGGCTTTATTTCTTCCATAAAGCAGAATCTGAACTGAATGATCTCTAAGGCTCCTGCTGCCCTGCTCTCCCATTCAATGCACACCGTAAAGTTTTAACAGAAACACTAGATGCACAGTAAATCTGTGCCACAATAAAAATAAAATGTATGTCTTCTCACAATTTGAAGAGTTTATTAATGGTAATACACACCTCATTTTATATTTATATTGTCTTTTTATGACTTTTCAATTTTTATTTCTTGTTCAATCATCTTTTGTCTCCCAACTGTTATAATCCTTAGTAGAGTTTGTTGTTGGTGTTTTTTGTTGTTGTTTTTTTCAGTTAGTTTTCTGAACACAATACTTAAAAGCCAAATTTCCGGCTCAGAGCCAGATATCTGACAACACCATCATTAGGATTATATTTGTTCCACAAACACTTACTCAACAAACTTTCATCAAGCGACACCTATAAACAAGGCATTAGGCTTGGTACTAGGGACATAAAGGTGAATGACTCAATTCTGCTCTTATGGAGCTCTGTCTGGTAAGGAACAAAGTTAAATCACCATACAGTTAGACAAAGGGTAAGTACCCAACCCAGTCTGGATTGCCAAAAAAGTAAGTGACATGTGAGCTGAGAGCTGAAGAATGAGTAAGAGTTGGCTAGCCTATACAAAGGCATGAAACTCTTGCTAAAATCACTATGAGACTAATAGTCCTCACATTAGACAGTGTTCAGTGAATGCACCCATTACTGAGTGATTCAATGTAAGAATTTGTCAGATAGCTTGGCCAAGTAATATTCACTTTAGCCATTTTTGTTCCCCAATAATATAAACACTTTTATACTTTATAGTTATTGAACGTCCACTGTGTGTAAAACATCCTAGTAGGAGTCATGGAGAGGCAGAGAAAGAAAAAATATATAATCTCTGTCCTGAAGAAAGATGCGTTAATTCAACAAATATTCATTGCGCTTTCCGTCTTTTTCCATATGCCTGGCACTTTGCAATTTGCAGAGAAAAAACAACAGATACAGTTTATTAAAGCAAGCGGGGAGAGCAGAAACATAACAATGATTTCAGCATTACTAATTCTTAGTTTTGAGGCTATCTTAATTTTACCCTCTAAATCTACAAATGTCTTTTAGCATTCTCTAAGCCCTGCAAACCATTATAAAGTAAAATGTATATGTTCTGAAAGAATAGAGGACTAAAAATTATAAGTGATGTATTCAACATTATAGTCAAGAAAAAGCTTAGGATCCTGGTTCCTACACTGCAATCCCTTACCCAAACTTTCCAATTCATCCCTTTGTTGGTTTGGATCAAAGCAGTCCATTTACTCTCTTCCATATATGCCACAGCATTCGCAAAGTCAAGACGGTTCATACCATTTACTTCTAAATTTTAAGGTTTAAAATGCTCTTGCTGCTCCTCTGTTCCTTGTCCTTTAATTAAGCTTATGGCCATAAAATTCATACTGATTACTTCTCCCTCCTCTTCACTCACAAAACACTTAGCACTATATCCCTCCATACCATCCAACCCATTGACAGTTGACAAAGAGCTCTAGAGCCTCATAGTGTGTAGCTCTATCACAATCTGTGCTTCAAAGTTCCTCAAAAGTTCTAATTCCAGGGTCATGAATGTTACATCACACCAATTCCCCAGAGTTTTCAATGTCTCGAGGTTCCCAACTGTGAGAATAACGGTTTAATGCAAAGTCCATATATAACGTTCTGTAGATAGATCACCACCTCCTTATAAGTAAGAATGAGGTAGCATTTACTATCCCATTGTTTATCACCTTATTAGAATTATAGCCAAAGCTCGAAATATTTGTGAAATATTTATTTCATTGAGAGGGAGACAACAAAGGACTGACTTTTAATTTAGGGCATCTGCATAAATGTATTAGTCTGGAAGAGTTTCACACTAAAATCTTATGTTTAAGGTTAGGCAACTTGGACAATTGCATTACCTTTTAAAATTACAACTTTTCCTAAACACCTACTAATGTTACTATCCAATTTTCTAGAGAATTATTTACTTTAATAAATTATTGCCTTGAATAACATAAACACTGTTTTCTCTAATATTCTGAAGAATATAAACTTACCAGGTATGAATGCATGAGCCTCAGAAATTTTATTTATAATCAATAAGTACAAAATGCTTACCTATGAATTGATATAAATATAATATCATATAAATCACCATAGTTCCTAAGACCTTAGTAATTATGCAACTTGAGCTAAATATAGAATATTTTAAAGTTCAAGCTAGTTCTCAAACTTTACATAAATAATTCATTCAATGGTGGATTTGTTTGTACTTGATGCTGTGAAAGGTTATTCACAAATACTCAACTTCCAAGAAATACCTTAAATTACTTAAAAACTTTTTCTAAAAGGAAGCAATTTTCCAGTTAGCTCCCCTATGATCTTTGATATCTTTACATCAAAGGGATTTCTATGCCATCACCATTCCAAAATTTTAGAACTTTTAGAAAGCCTTTGCCCCAGATGCCATAAAAATGTTGTCGTTTTCTATGTGTTCCATTATGTTTTTTTAAATAAAAAGACTCTCACAGAGGTGAAGTCTGCATCAGCTAGGACATTTTATGGTACAATATTCAGAAACCATTGATAAAAAGGGACATAGTAACTCATGAAATTTACAAGCTTTATTTAGTACCAAGAAGCCAGGCTTTCTCTCTGTCTCCATTTTGTATTTCACTGGAACTCCAAACATTGGTCTCCCAGCCACTACAGGTGCTCCATTGTTGGTCCCAAAATGTCCATAGCACCCCAAACCTCACATCCTCACACAAGCTCCCACCTCCCTCCACTGCTTATTCAAGTAGCCTACCCTGATCACCTGGGGTTCCAAAGCCATATATATGTGTGTGTGTGTGTGTGTGTGTGTGTGTGTGTGTGTGTGTGTGTTCAGTTAGACAGTAAAATAAACTGTGAGGTCAAGACCAATGTGTGTTTTTTTTTAATGAAATATAACATAGTTTAAAATACCAAAGGTAGCACACATAAGCATTGTTTCTCTATTTGTTTCACTGTCTATGTGTATGTGTGCCCGTATATACACTAGACCCGTGGTCGGCAAACTGAGGCTCGCAAGCCACATGCGGCTCTTTGGCCCCTTGAGTGTGGCTCTTCCACAAAATACCACAGCCTGGGCGAGTCTATTTTGAAGAAGTGGCGTTAGAAGAAGTTTAAGTTTAGAAAATTTGGCTCTCAAAAGAAATTTCAATTGTTGTACTGTTGATATTTGGCTCTGCTGACTAATGAGTTTGCCGATCACTGTACTACTAGACCAAATGCGAAACAAGTTCCTACCAAGTCAAAGTTCATTTAGTGTAAATATACCTTACAGCTCCTCTAAGTGCTGAGTGAGAAAATGAGCATGTTATAAAGGTATGAAATGGCATGATAAAATTGTGAGTTACTGAAACTGACTAGAGCAAAATAGGAGGCAAGAATGGTGGGTAGTGAGAGATCAGACTGAAGTATACAGGAGCCAGACAAGGGGCCTTATCTTAGGGGCAATGGACACCCTGTGAAGGCTTTAAGTAGGCGAGTAAGCACTTTGCATTGACAGATTCTTCAGGCAACAGAGAAGGGAATAAATTGAAGAGGGCAAATCATGTGGTCAGATTACCAATTAATCACATGAACCTTTGAATTGCTCTATCCGGCTTCCCTAGGACTTTTGTTGTACCGCACTTTCTCCAATGAAGCAGAGGAAATAACCACATTTTAGGCTATCCTATATAATAAAAGCCTAATATGAAAATTGTCCCTCAGGCAGTCATTCAACCGGATTTGACCGGGAGACTGAGTCCGACCGCTCACTATGATGTGCACTGACCACCAGGGGGTGGTGCGGAACATGGCGGCATCAAGACACGGCGCTGACAGCAGGTGGTAGTGGAGGCACTGCCGCACTCCAATTGCTAGCCAGGTCTACGGACCACGTCTGTGCACAAATTTCATCCACCTGGCCTCTACTTAATATTATAAAATTTTTGCAACTATCTATTATATAAAAAGCCTGTGGTCATCACGCCATCATGCCGTTAACAACCGATGAGCAGGAGGCTGTGTGCGCGGGATGGAGGGGACTTGACTCTGGAGCACTGGACCAGAGGCGTGGGTGGGTCTCTGGGTCCCACTGAGCCACAGGACTCTGGGTCCTGGGTCTCATACGATTTTGCACACTGGGCCCCTAGTTAAGTATAATTTTATTATTCAAAGAGATATTTCATTTTCCACTTCTCCAGTTGTCTATATTTTGGAGTTGTCTTGTCTAGCTATTGAATTTCATAAGGTTAAATGTCCCCATGTGTACACATGGGTTCAGTACCATCCATGGTGTGGAGCTGTATCACATTCCTATATTCAAGCCATTCTCATCCTTGTTTTATATATATTAGCACTTACTCACCTTTTCTCTGTCCTTCATGATTTTAATGGCAAAATTATAAACTTAATTTTCTTCCCTCTCCTACAGCGCCAATATTGGTCATGTATGCGCGCGCGCGCGCGCACACACACACACACACACACACACACACAGAAACTCACTTCTCCATGTCACACAGAGACATTTTCCAGGCACTGTTTTTTGCAACAATCACAAAATTATTAAATCAAAGGTTGAACAGTGGTCCAATTTATTATTTCATCATCAAGATTTGTACTTAATGTAATCTGCTTAGATGTTTTAGATAAGGTATTCTTAATAATAATTGGTATCAAATTCCTATATTCTTTGCATCTTTCAGGAACTTACACTACCTCTTGTGACAATGTGATAGCAAAAAACAAACAAAAAACAACAACAAAATGGGATCCTTAGAAACAGAATCACAATTCATAACGCATTCACAAGTGGCATAACAATAGTATGTGTCTTTCTAGAAAAAGATTGTCAACAGAAACTGTCACAACATTCTTCTCTTTCCATGTAATCTGCATAATGCATGACCTAGGAACCTCCTGGGCTAAAGGCTAATATTTGGCAATGTGTTGTTAAGGCAGAAATTTAGTATCTGAATGTATTTAGAGATGAACTAAAAGGAAAGTTTTATTGTACTTTTAACAAACATTTATTACTCAATTACTCTGTGACATGCAATGTGCCCAATTTAGGATATATAATCCTCACAAATAGTCACAACAATCTTCTGTGGTGACTGCCATTAGTTAAGAGGAGTGAACTGAGGCTTAGAAAGATTAACTAGTTTCCTCAATGTTAGGTAATTTAAAAAATGGCTAAATAATGAAATAAGGGAAAAAGAAAAGACCTCTCCTGAAATAGGAAGGGAAATACAATGGCCATCAAATTATATATTCAAATAAATTTTATATTGTCTATTAACAAATAGGACATTCAAAATCAAGGTAACAAAAAGTTGGCCTTGCTCAATCCAAAATGGTGGCTAATTTTATTAAATGCTTTAAACTATAGAATGAACCTATTTTAAAGTAATAACATTTCATAGTAGGATATCAAACTAGAATTGTTAAAAATCTCATTTAATTAGCCGAAACCGGTTTGGCTCAGTGGATAGAGCGTTGGCCTGCGGACTCAAGGGTCCCAGGTTCGATTCCGGTCAAGGGCATGTACCTTGGTTGCGGGCACATCCCCAGTGGGGGGTGTGCGAAGGCAGCTGATCGATGTTTCTCTTTCATCGATGTTTCTAACTCTCTATCCCTCTCTCTTCCTCTCTGTAAAAAATCAATAAAATATATTTTTAAAAAATCTCATTTAATTAAATATGAATCCAGTTTATTTTGTCAGACTTTATTTTTGAGCTCTTAAAAATAAATGTAAATACCAAAAAGGTATTTTTTTATGATCTATTAGTATCTTTTTTCCCCTTTGCTTTTCTTGCCTAGCTTGATTGAATACTGAGCTGTCTGAAATAGTAAAACGGTAGTGTTTTTCTACTACCACCACTGCCAGGAAAAATAAGGAACCCCAAGCAAAGGGACCCTCAGCAGTGCTTCTCGGAAGAATGTCAATGCATTTGGTCACCTGCCCTCCGTAAAGTCTAAGACTTCCCCTAGCCCTTGGCACTTATTGTAGACCAAATGGCTTCCTGAATTGCTATTTCTGCTCAATATAAGGTCATTTTCCCTTCTTGGAAAGTTGGATGTGATGTGTGAGAAACATAGGAGTTTGGAGTCCCTGAGCCCTCTGGAGATTAAGACCAGGCTTCGGTGAGTAAGAAGAGAACATCAGAGACGCATAAGTGGTACCACCACACTGTGGGGCCTCCCTCGGTCAGCTCCTGCAGAAGCTGGCCAAGAAAAATCGGCTTCACTGGTGAGAGAGGAGCCTGCCCGTAAAGTAGTCACAGCCAACAGGAGATCCATTTGGCTGTGGCAGTGCCCAGCTCTACTGCAAAGTAAAATTGGTTCAAAGTCTATCTGCAGCTGGACGGGAAGTTTGCTTACTTCCCTACAGAGCTGAAAGCAAGCAGCCAGAGTCTCAGGAAGCAACCATATATGGAAACAGCAGGGCAAAATACATGAGCAAGAAGAATCAACAGAGAGCAGTCAGAAAGGATGAAACACCACAAAAGATTCATTTGATCAAAATCCGCTTTCACCATCTGTACGTGAGAAATGGCTTCATGGTGAAATCTTTCCAGACATTAGCAAGTTTATGATTAGACGAAACTTTATCCTGAAGTTGTTAACTTTCACACACATGCATGGATCTATAAGAAAGCTCCCTCATTATAAACCTGCCATTCCTAGACAACACTCTTAATCTCTGCCATGTGTAGGTCTGACATAGATCTCATTCCATCAACAATATGAAACTAGTCGTGATTCAAATCAAATCATTCCAAGGCAAAATGAGAGAGGAGAAAGCTGTAAGCCTAAAATACAAACTATATTCTGTCTGAGGAAGGTGCATTTGCACTGAATATGAAGTTCATAAAATAGGCACTATGTCAATAACATGTGGGGACATGGCTATTAAGGGATACTAGTGAAAAAAGATCTATGTGTATAGTAGACATTGCTTCAATGCTGAGGGCCTGTCTGAGACTGTCATGATTTTTATTCAAGAATAGCTTATCAGTGAATGATGCAAGTACTTAAGAAGACTTTTATGATGTCTGTGGTTGGTCCCAGTCTCAGCCTAAACAAGATCGCCCTGAGTTAGAGACTGAGCGTTTTCAGTGTGGGCTGAAGCTGATGTCACAGTAGTACACACCCTGATATTAAGCCTCCCAAAGCACACCCATCATCTTGATTCACTTTTCCTTTTTTAGCTACACCAGTTCATTAGCGGATAAGAAGCAACACATCTGTCGACAAAGCAAAATCACAAAAATCTTAATAAAAGAATCTTTGTCTGAGTCCAAGGTTCTCTCCTAATACTGATCAGTAAACATTATCTTTCTACTTCATGCTCGTCTCAGACAACAGCTTAATACCGACTGCCAATTTAGCCCACAGTGTTTGATGTGCCTTCCAGGGTGTGCTCTTTAAGAATATCCTATCTAATAAAAGAGTAATATGCAAATTGATCGTCACTCTAATACACAAGATGGCCGTCCCCATGTGGTCAAAGATGGTTGCCCCCATGTGGACACAAGATGGCTGCCACAAGATGGCCAGCAGGGGAGGGCAGTTGTGAGGGACCAGGCCTGAAAGGGAGGGCAGTTAGGGGTACTAGGCCGGCAGTGGAGGACAGTTGGGGGGGGACCCAGGCCTGCAGGGGAGGGCAGTTGGGGGGGACCAGGCCGGCAGGGGAGGGCAGTTGGGGGGAACCAGGCCTGCAGAGGAGGGCAGTTGGGGGTGACCAGGCCGGCAGGAGAGGGCAGTTAGTGGCGACCAGGCGATCAGGGGAGGGCAGTTAGCAGCGACCAGGCCGTCAGGGGAGGGCAGTTGGGGTGACCAGGATGACAAGGGAGGGAAGTTAGTGGTGACTGGGTCAGCAGGGGAGGACAGTTGGGGGGACCAGGCCAGCAGGGGAGGGCAGTTAGGAGCAACCAGGCTGGCAAGGGAGGGCAGTTAGGGGTGATCAGGCTAGCAGGGGAAGGCAGTTGGGGGCAATCGGGCCGGTAGGGCAGCAGTTAGGTGTCGATCAGGCTGGCAGGGGAGTGATTAGGGTGATCAGGCTGGCAGGCAGAAGGAGTTAGGGGCAATCAGGAAGGCAGGCAGGTGAGCAGTTGGGAGCCAGCAGTCCTGGATTGTGAGAGGGGTCCCAGGGTAGAGAGCGTGCAGGCTGGGCTATGGGAGACCCCACCTGCCCCGTGTACAAAATTCGTGCAACAGGCCTCTAGTCTTAGATAACTATCTTAAGAACAGAGATTGCTACACTGTATATAGAATGTGAAGAAAAAAAAGCACTGGAGTTTGGAAGAGAGGCAAGGGTGTTCCCTTTAGAAGAACTGAATTAAAACTCACATCTCTACTCTACCTCTAATCAAGCTTGTGTTGTTACTTAGCCTTCTTGGACCTTAATATTCTCATCTGCAAATGGGGAGAATAATACCTCACAGGGTTGCTATGAAGCTGAAGTGAGATTGTGTTTTCAAAAGAGTTTTGAAAAAGATTTCTACATAAACAGAAAGGGATACAGCCTTATATCCATTTTGGTTACCCAGACAGAGCTCTAAGAAGCATTCTTGTTAAATTGATCATACAAAGTTGGTATTGTGCATTCTAATGTCAAATTAAACAATGCATTATGATTTGTATCTGGTAGAAGAGATACACAATGGGTTATTGCCTTGTAGAACATTAACCAGTTTTGTGTCAAACTATCAATCTTATTCTAATACTAGAAGCCTGGTGCACGTGGGGTCCCTCGGCCTGACCTGTGGGATAGGGCCGAAACCAGCTCTCCGACATCCCCCGAGGGGTCCCAGATTGCAAGAGGGTGCAGGCCAAGCCAAGGGACCCCACTTGTGTACGATAGGGGCTGGGAAGAGACACGGGAGATTGGCCAGCCGGGAAGGGACACCAGGAGGGCTCCAGGGCGTGTCTGGCCCATCTAGGTCAGTCTCGATTGGCCAGACCCCAGCAGCAAGCTAACCTACTGGTTGGACCATCTGCACCCTGATGGTCAGTGCACATCATAGTGAGCAGTTGAGCGGCCTTAGCATATTACACTTTGATTGGTTGAAGGGCCGACTGGTCGACCGGACACTTAGCATATTAGGCTTTTATTATATAGGATTCTTTTTTTTTCAAGTTGCCTATAAATAGTTCCTCAAAATGTCTTATGGAAACCATTTTATATTCTGCTGGTGTCTTCATTAATTAATGAGTTGAATAAATTTTGTACATGTTCATTTAAAAAATTAAACAATGCATTAGTTCACTTTTACTTTAAATCTGATGATGTCAAGAGTTTAGAGTGTGCTTTTCTTCTTCATAAATGGTGTAAGCTCCAATCCAGAAGGAAACACATCTTCTCAAACAGTCCTATCCATTTTCTGATTTTAATAAATCATTCCCATAGGCACCGTCATTTAAAAATTCACAGGTAGGAAAATATTTTAGAAACTCTTTGGACAATTTGAACAACTTAGTTTGCAGCATTCTAGAATGTACTGGCTGCCAGTTTCCACTTAAGTTGAAAATTTACTTGTCACTGTCATGATACTACAGTTTACATTACAAAATGAAGTAAAACTAAAGTGCTAAAAAAATAGGTAGAGTGTAAAATGTCTGTGGCATTATGTTAAACAAAAGGACACCATCTTGGTTCCTGAGAAATAAATAATCTAAAGAAAACATCATATATACAGGCAATAACAAATTTTTAGCTGTTTTTTTTTTTTAATATTTACACACCATTTCTTACTTAAGGATTAGTGGCACATGCTTTCACTGAAGAAAAAAGAACTATTTTGAACCTTCCATTCCCTCTAAAATGGAATGAAAACTATAAAACAGAAGTGAAGGGAGTAGATGCTATCATGTGACCAAAGCTGGGTATAGAATTTCTTTTTATGTATCCTGAAAACTATGATTAAAAGAGAAATATATTGTCATATTTCTTTTATACAGGTAACATGTAAGGGACATTAGAGGCATAAGACAAAAAGTTTCCTTTGTTAAATATCTCTACCAATTGTGAGCATCTAATCTACAAACTGAAGAAATAGGATTTGATTTTTCTCAGAGTTTTAACACTAAAATTCCTGCAAAGATGAATGGTGTTATAAAGACTGTGATGGGCTTTTATAGTCAAAGCTGAGTTGGATTCAGTCTTAAGGGTAAGGAAGAGCGACTGAATAACAGAAGAAATGGGTAAATTTAAAATCCTACTACATTATGTAAACATACTTTCATAAATATGATCTCCTTGGGCTGAAAAGTAACCATGACCAGGTGGGTAATTTGGGGCTCAGAGAGGATTACTGCCTTCCCTGAGCTTACATGACAGGTAAATGGCAGGTATGGTAGCCAACCAGTCCTCTGGGCCCTAGCTAATGATTTTTTAAACTGTTCCAGGGAGCCCTGAAGTTGTGAGAAGGGACTCGGCCTTCTGGGCAGGAGGTGGGAACACATTTCCAAGGATGAACCAATGACATCTGGCTTGCTTTGTCTCCACCTCCACCCCTCCAGCAGAATCTCTAGGGACACATTCAGGTACATATTACACTAGTCCTTTCCAAATATTTATCCCTTACCTTACTCTCATTCTTTAAAATAAGTTATCTGTTTCAATTCTCTCTTCCTCTTAAGCCTATTGATTTGTTTCACCAAATTACACATTTGAAAGAATGGTTATCTCCACTCTTTTTCATTCCTACACACTAACACTTAAGTATCACCAAAAAGGCTCTTCACATTTAGGCTGATAAAACCAAGACTGTAAAGACTCCTGGTTGCTAAATTGTAATAAATTTGAGTTCCTGATCTATCAGGAAAAGTAGTAGAGACATATCTCCATCAGTAGTAGCATCCGTGTTCTACAGCACCATCTCAGGGTAATGCAGGATTCTTTTGTTTTCTTCACAACAGAATTCTAACTAAACTAATAGAATAAATTAAACTATACCACCTTCTTAAACCATATATAATAATAAACTCTAAATGGATTAAAGATATAAATGTAAGACTCAAAACCATAAAACTCCTAGAAGAAAACATAGGCAGGAAAATCACTGACTTTTCTCTTAGCAATAGTTTTCCTGATATATCTCCTCAGGGAGGGAAAACAACAGAAAAAAATAAACAAGTGTGATTATATCACACTAAAAAAATTTTTGCACAGCAAAAAAAAAAATCAATGAAATGAAATAACCTACTAAATGGGAGAAGATATTCGCCAATTATATATCCAATAAGGAGTTAATATGCAAAATTTATAAAGAACTCATACAACTCAACACAAAAAAAAAAAAAAAAAAAAACCTGAATAAACACTTCTTCAAAGAGAACATATAAATGTCCAATAGACATATGAAAAGAAGTTCAATGTCACTAATCATCAGAGAAATGCAAATTAAAACCATAATGAGATAACACCTCACACCTGTCAGAATGACTATTATCAATAAGTCAACAAATGACAAGTGTTGGCAGGAATGTGGAGAAAAGGGAACCCTTGTGCACTGTTTGTGAGAATGCAGATTGGTACAGCTACTGTGGAAAACAGTATGGAGGCTCATCAAAAAATTAAAAATGGGACTGCGTTATGAGCCAGCAATTCTACTTCTGGGTATATATCTGAAGAAACCCAAAACACTGATTCAAAAGAATATATGCACCCCTATGTTCATTGCAGCATTACTTACAATAACCAAGCTATGGAAGCAACCCAAGTGCCCATCAATAAACAAGTAGATGAAAAAGCTGTCGTATACATGTACAATGGAATATTACTTGGCCATAAAAAAGAATAAAACCCATATCATTAGTGACAGCATGGAGCGACCTAGAGGGCATTATGCTGAGTGAAATTAAGTCAGCAAAAAAAAAGACAAATACCATATGTTTCACTTATATGTGGAATCTAAAGAACAAAATAAATGAGCAAATGAAATAGAACAAACTCATAGATACTAAGAACAGACTGATGGTTGCCAGAGGGGAGGGGTATTAAGGGGGTGGGTAAAAACGGTGAAGGAATTGAGGGGTAGAGATTTGTAGTTGTAAAATAACCACGGGCGTGTAAAGTACAGTATAGGGAATATGGTTAATAATATTGTAATAACTATATGGTACCAGGTGGGTACTGGAAGTATTGGGGGGGGGGGGGCACTTTGTAAAGTACATAATTGTCTAACCATATGCTGTACACCTAAAACTAATACAAAATAATATTGAATGTAAACTGTAATTAAAAAATAAAAATTTAAAATATAAGTGAGACAAGCAGTAAACTGAAGGAAATATCATATTTTAAAAATATATATATTATCCGTTCTCACTCCTCTAGCCTCTACTCCATCTACAAGTAAATGAACAGGCAAACATAAAACCCAGACCACATGAAACAACTTCGACTACCTTCTGACAAATACCTTTGCATCAGAAAATATGCTAAGAAAGTCACAGAACTAATTATAAGGAGGAAAAGCATGAAGGAAATGAATGTAATTTAGATAGTAAACATCTGTGCTTCGTTCCCACCTCTGAACTCCCAAAGAGTACACCCTCTCTTTAACCTTCATCTTAAGCAAATATAAGGCAATGTAAACCAAGCCAGGTCCCTGAAGTCTTCCAGATAATATTTATTAGAATTTTCAAAAAGCCTTCTGGCACATTCATTTACATGATTGAATTTGAGGCATGCTAGAAACATCAGAAGCCCACTCCCAAGCCTCCATCATGACAAATCGCTCACTGTCCAGATGCCCTTATACGGCCAGACTTCCTATAAATCTGACCGTTCAGTGTATGCATTGCGTATGTGTCTTGGCTCTGAGTCACATTCCTCCGGTATGTTTCCTTGGGAGCTTTGATTTCCGCTTTGAGGGCTGGCACAGACTCCTACTTGCTCTTATAAGAAAATGCCCAGGATTCTAAGTTGAAAATGTGCAAAATTCCTTCTTTAAGTACACAAACACTCCAAGTCTGGCCACTTTCCTGTAGTCCTGCCAGGTTTTCTCTATGTCTGATACCTGATCAAGTAACCTTTTTTTTTTTTTTTTTTTTTAGGGGGGAACAACAACAAAAAACATAGGAGAAGGAATATAGTACATCCACAGCTGAAGATCTTACAAGACTTAACTAAACGACCTGTACAAATGATGCCCACATAGACACACACATACCTTATATAGCTCTGTAAACAGGGTTCAGTGGCCAGCTTACTGAATTCCTCATTTCACCAGGGGGGAAAAATGCTCTCTAAAAAGCATTTGCTAGAAAAACACTTGCTTACAAGACAAAATTAGTGCATCTTAACCGTTTTGTACACAAATTCAAAGACCTTTTTCTCCCAATGCTGGACCTGCTGTCAATCAAAAGGGTTGGGATAAGTCAGAGTTGGACAAAGTTATAAGAAGCCACTATATCCACTCTACCGCCCAGGCACACACAAACATTTGCTGAGTCATTTATAATAGTGCAAGAATTCAGATCCCCATGGCATGAGTTAGGGACTGAGTGTCAGCCCTTCCTTTTGAATTTCCTGGCACTTAAGATCCGTATCACAATATAAACATACTTTTGAGTCTGTGAATGTCTTGGGTGTCATCTCTCTCTCTCTCTCTCTCTCTCTCTCTCTCTCTCTCTCTCGATAACAATCTTTTACTTTAAACCCTTCAAAAGAGTTTTGATCATATACCTTATAATGCACAGGGTATTTTTCTATCCTGAGATTCTATGTTCTGTATATTTCAATATGCTTATTTTCTCTTAGCCATTATTAAAACCACCCATTTGGAGCTGCGATGGACATTTACGACTTTGAGGGACCATATGAATTTTATAGTAAAAAAATGTACAATGTCATGGTATTTTTACCATCACAGCAGAATGGTAATGTATTTCTTATGTTTGAGGAGAAAGAGAAAATAAAGGAAGACTAAATAATAATAATAATAAGGAAGCAAGTCCCCGAAAATTAATCTAATTAACCATCATTAAACCCTATGAAATAAAACATTCTCATTATTATCATCATTTTATAAATGGAAACTTGGGAATATGGCTCCTACTGGTGACTTCCCTAAGATTTGTGAATGGCAGTTCCCAGAATACAACCCAGGTCAAACAAATGGAACCCAGTCCAGCAATGTATCGCCTCCATGAATGAAAGTCTTCACTCTGTTTCACACGAAGCTGTTGATGGTGGCTCTCAGACTCTCCAGAAGATTCAAAAATCCCCAGCCTTTCTCTCAGCTCCCTCACCCTGCAAAGCTGAGAGAGCTCACCGCTGAGCCCACATCCCACCTTAGGTGAGGTTAGAGCTTCACATCCCTACCCTTCCCCATTTACCACACCTTTCCAACTATTAGTGGTAGATGTAATTGGGGGTTTAGGTCTTGAAAGATTTCGCTGTGGCTTCCCACATATTTTGGACTTTTAAAATCATCCACAAGGGAAGAAGCAGTTGGGGGCCAAGTCGCCTTTAATACACATGTGGCTATTAACATAACTTGGAATGTTCCTTCTTTAAATAGGAACTTTTAGGCCTCTTCTCTTTGAGGAATGCTTGGAAAGAACGTTCAATAACAATGATGAAAACTCCTCCTGAGCTTCAGAGGCCCCCTTGGCTGGCCATTCACACTGTTGACACGCAACTACACTGTACAACATGTGGATTGCTTAACGAGGTAATTGTGCACAGATGATGCGGTCTCTGCTGAAGTCGGAGTGGTTATTTTTTTTTTCCCCTTGGCTATTTTTCAACAGAATGAATTGAAACTTTAAAAAGATATATATGAAAAAAAATATGGCCAGCTTACACGGGCTGTTTTCAACTTATAAAGCTACAGTGTTGTTTCTGAAAGTTTGTCTCTGCAACAGAAACAGATACGGGTATCTTAAACCAATAAAATGAAGCATCAACAAGTCATTGGTACCACCACTGTCAAATGATGTGGCATTACAGTAGAAAACACTGGGATGGCACTGGAATCACTCTCTTTACACAACATGGTGACTGGAGCTATTAACAAACAATAAAAACGACTAAACTATAGATGCCAAATGCAAGCACAGTTCATTAACTCAGTCCTTGGTGAAGCTAACTAGCAAAATTAAGAAGTGGAGAGAGGCTTAGGCTTTGTTGGCCATATTTGAAAACTGTACACAAGCAGAGGGAATAAAAACTGTTCTTTCCTTGACCTGATCTCATCCCTTTAGAATGCATGCTCCTCAGGTAATAAGAAGTTACAATCACTATTCATGGATGGGTGGAGAGTCACTAACATCTATTATTCACTGACACTCTCACTTCATAGCCAGACAAATGGAGGACAGTGTTCTTCCTATATAAACAGATATTTTACTGCAAAACAAGCCAAGTATAATCCACATTTGAATATTATAGGTTTGAGTGTAAGAAAAATCACTCATTCAAAGACCCACAATGGTATTTTCAACACAAGTAAACCCCAAGCATCTTGCTGGCGCGCTCCTGATTCCCCTCTCTTCCCACTCCTGTGCTCTCACCCCAACATCCAGAGCCTCTACCTACCCAATTCATAATCTGCTCTGACATAACAATAAGACCATTTTCTGGAAATATTGATGCCCACTCATCTGCTTTCCCTCCCTACACCCCAATAATAAAAATGCTACATGAGTTAAGAAAAAACCAAGCCAGAGTGCTGGAAATCTCCCCCAGAAAGCTGCGCGCGCGCACACACACACACACACACACACACACACATACACACACACACCTCTGGCTTTGTTCCCTTTCTTGTCTGGCCATGGGCATACAAACCATTATCCCAAGACCCTAAAGATCAAAGTCCTACTGTCCAGTATGGCATTCGGGGTTCTGCAGGCAGGCTTCTTAGGGATTTCCACTTAAAAGCAACTAACTCCTCGTCTGCTCTCTGAAGAGTTTCAAAGGCAGACAGCCTCTAAAATTAAAATCATTACAAGATTAATAAAGAGGAAACCCTTTCGAATTTTTTAGGAACCCCTGCTGTTAGCCTCTTTAGCCACCTACATCCTAAGAAGGATTTGTTAGGGGGCAGAACAGGCACAGCTGTTAGAAAGAGAAGTGAGTGGTATAAAAATAATAATAATTGCTGATGTGTTTTTAAATGATATAAATCAGGAGTGGTGCGAAGAAGCAAGGGGGAGGAAATCCTATTTGGTGCTAGAAACACTGAGCCTTTTTTTTTTTTTTTTTTTTTTTTTTCTTTTGGGAGAGCTGGAGTGTGCCAGCTTTTTCAGACGGGAGGAATGCTGAGTGTCAAGGGGTCAGGATCAATCCGGTGTGAGTTGATGAGGCAGGAAGGTGGGGAGGAATGCTAGGAATGTCCCTGTTTGTGTGGGACTCCATTCAGCTCATTGGCAAGCCGGGGCCGCCTGGAGCGTATAAAAGCCGGGGCCGCCCGCCCCAGCCTCACACAACAACTCTTCCCCACCGAGAGGAGGCAGCCAGCGCAACTCCAACCAACCACAGGCGACCGACCGCCTCCAGCCCGACGGCAGCCGCCCGGCCGACACCTCCAGACACGACAGCCCGGCAGCCAGGCCTCCACCTCCGGCCCGAGCCCTCACTCAACCAGCGCCCCGCCGACCGCGCCGCGCCCTCCCCCGCCGCACGCTCCGACCCTCCGTCCGCTGCGCTCCGACCATGTCCTCCGCCGGCCTGGGTCCCATCCCTTTCGCCTTCGTGCTCCTGATCGCCCTCTGCAGCCGGGTAAGCGCCGGGAGACCCCCACGGCCGGCGCTGGCGGGGAGGGACTCGGTGGGAAGGGGAAGGGGGAGGGGAAGGGGAGGGCTGGCGGCGCGGGGGGCGTGCGCCCGGCTGACCGCCTCTCCTCCCCGCAGCCCGCCTCCGGCCAGGACTGCAGCGGCCAGTGCCAGTGCGCCGCCCCGGCTCCGCGCTGCCCCGCCGGCGTCAGCCTGGTGCTGGACGGCTGCGGCTGCTGCCGCGTGTGCGCCAAGCAGCTGGGCGAGCTGTGCACCGAGCGCGACCCCTGCGACCCGCACAAGGGCCTCTTCTGTGACTTTGGCTCCCCGGCCAACCGCAAGATCGGCGTGTGCACCGGTAAGACCTGCAGCCCCGCCCAGGCCCCTAGCCCCCAGATACCACCACCGCCCTCCGAGGTGCCGGGACACTTAGGGAACCGCCACCTCCTCCCTCACGCCCACCTTCCAGCCAGAAAACGAGCCTCTGGAGTGCCTTCCTCTGGCTGTTTCCAGCCCCCCTGCCCTCCCCAGCCCTCCCCAGCTCTGCTCCCAACTGGCATGTCCAGCGCGCCTACAGGAACCAGGGACCTATGCCTGACCCCAGTAACCCCCCCTCCTTTTTTCCTTCCTCTCCTTCAGCCAAAGATGGTGCCCCCTGCGTCTTCGGAGGGACGGTGTACAGGAGTGGAGAGTCCTTCCAGAGCAGCTGCAAATACCAGTGCACTTGCCTGGACGGGGCCGTGGGCTGCGTGCCCCTGTGCAGCATGGACGTGCGCCTGCCCAGCCCTGACTGCCCCTTCCCGCGAAGGGTCAAGCTCCCCGGGAAATGCTGTGAGGAGTGGGTGTGCGATCAGCCCAAGGACCACACCATGGTTGGCCCTGCCCTTGCCGGTGAGTTGAATCTTCTGAGTTAGTGTCGCAATTCTCCCCCAGGGACTGAGTCCTCACTTTGCCAAGGGAAAGGGGGGGGAAATGTCTTATCCTGGCATCTTACCTTGTGTTTGTGTGCTCTGCCCTCCCAGCCTACCGACTGGAAGACACGTTTGGCCCAGACCCAACTATGATCCGAGCCAACTGCCTGGTCCAGACCACAGAGTGGAGTGCCTGTTCCAAGACCTGTGGGATGGGCATCTCCACCCGGGTTACCAACGACAACGCCTTCTGCAGGCTGGAGAAGCAGAGCCGCCTCTGCATGGTCAGGCCTTGCGAAGTGGACCTGGAAGAGAACATTAAGGTACCTGCTCTGCTCCTCGTAACTGATTTTCATGCCGTGATAGTAGATAGGACCAAAGTTAGGTCTCCTACCACCCTGGTTATTATAGGCCTGTTCTGTTTCAAAAATATCTAACTCTTGTGCTATGTCGCTGGAATGAGATGTTGTGTAATCGGAACCACCAGCTTTCCACTATAAAATCTTCCACAGTGGTAGTTAATTCAAGACATCCCAAGAGAGGCTATGCCTATTTTTGGAAAACTGGCAAATGAGACTCAAACTTCCTCTCCCCAAAATATAAACAGAAGTCAGACAGCATAAGCCTAGAACACACAGAGGTTGGAGGAAGCCGCTCCCCTCGTAGAGTCATTGATTTTTCTCTTCTCCCTTGTCTTCCTTAGAAGGGCAAAAAGTGCATCCGTACCCCCAAAATCTCCAAGCCTGTCAAGTTTGAGTTTTCGGGCTGCACCAGTGTGAAGACCTACCGGGCTAAGTTCTGCGGAGTGTGCACGGATGGCCGATGCTGCACCCCTCACAGAACCACCACCCTTCCCGTGGAGTTCAAGTGCCCTGACGGTGAGGTCATGAAGAGGAGCATGATGTTCATCAAGACCTGTGCCTGCCATTACAACTGTCCCGGAGACAATGACATCTTTGAGTCAACCTACTACAGGAAGATGTATGGAGACATGGCATAAAGCCAGAGAGAGTGAGAGACATTAACTCGTTTTAGCTGTAACTTGAACTGATTCACATCTCATTTTTGTGTAAACATGATTTCAGTAGCACAAGTTATTTAAATCGGTTTTGCTAACTGGGGAAAAGGAAAATTCCCTCTGAATTCAAAATATTGTGCCATGTGACATTCAAATAGTCTTATCAACCCCAGACACTGGTTTGAAGAAAGTAAGACTTGACAGTGGGACTACATTAGCACATAGCACCAGAATGTATACTAAGGTGTGGCTTTAGCGGCAGTGGGAGGGCTTGAAATCTTAAAGTAGCAATGTGCCTGCTATTTGCAGTGTTATTGAGAAGGAAAACCTTAGCATGCTCACTGGCCTGCCCGTAGCTCCAGCCTGTAGCTGACAGCTAGGATGTGTGTTCTGCCATCATGAGTCTGAGTCAAGTTCTTCTGTAAGTCAGAACAGCAGATTCAGCTCTGACATTCTGATTCGAATGACAGTATTCAGGAATCAGAATCTTGTCTATTAGACTGGACAGCTTGTGGCAAGCTAATTTGCCTGTAACAAGCCAGATTTTTTTTATTGATACTGTAAATATTGTGTGTATATATATATATTTGTACAGTTATCTAAGTTAATTTAAAGTTGTTTGTGCCTTTTTGTTTATGTTGTTAATGCTTTGATATTTGAAATGTTAGCCTCAATTCTGAACACCATAAATAAGACGTAAAGTTTGTCTGATAATTCAAAGCATGAAGTGGATATTCAAATGGAAATTCTGCTCAGTTAGAGTGACAGTCCATCAAAACAGATTGTTTGCTGAAGGTGAGCCAGTGATGCCCTTGGAAGTCTGATTTGTAGGTTGAAATGTGACAGCCTCACTTTGAATGAACAAGTGGCTTTTATTGAAATAAGAGTGGCTCTGTAGAGCGGATCAATTTTCCACCTGGAAGCATTTGTTTCTACTTTGACTATGACTGTTTTTTGGACAGTTTATTTGTTGAGAGTGTGACCAAAAGTTACATGTTTGCACCTTTCTAGTTGAAAATAAAGTATATATTTTTTCTATAAAGAGCTTGGCTATTCATTTATTCTCTGATTTCTGAGTTTTCTTGCATATAAATGGGAAGCTTTTGTTTATCTTAAAACTATTCTATAATTTTCTAAATATCTTACATACTAATAAATTGGTGAATCACTTCAATAGACTCTACATAAATGTATTTTACAGTGAATCAAGTGTCAAACTTGAAGGAATATACACTATATTGAGAACACGGGCATTTTTTTATCTTCCCGGTACTTCATAAACACAAATTCAATTCTCTTTAGATTACTTCAGTCTCCAGGAGCCCCTGTTGTATTACTCGTGGTCCTCTTTACATTTAATGCCTCTGGCTACTGTAGGCATTTAATTTCCAACCCTTCACATCACAGACTGTGCCTTGCACAAAGGAAATGTTTAACTATTTTTTGAATTTTTATGCTCTAAGTATATCTATTTCTGAACTTTAATATCTTACTGTTAAATCTGAAAAGTATAAAATTAAATCTGCATTAAAATGGAGCAATGTAATAAATCTTATTATATATAATTGCTTTTAGTTGCCATGATAAGCAAAAATAAATGATGGCATAAGTAGAAAAGAAAGGATAAGCAAATCTTTGATTCATTAACATTAATAGAAATTTGTCTTAAAAGCAACCCCTCCATTTCCCTAAGTTGGCTTTTTCAGATCTCAAGAGTAATAGCTTACCTAGTGGTTTGTTAAGTGACATGAAATTGTTCAAGAAGCTTGGTTTGGAAATTATGTGTGGCCCATCCAGGCCTCTACTAAAAACAGTGAAGTGAAGTAAGTGGCAAACAGAAACACTGCAAGCACAACTAGAAGGCTTATTTTTTCCAGATCAGAATAGCTGTAGATTCTAGGGGGGAGGGGGACTAGAAAATAGTTGCAGACAGACTAACCCATCTCAGAGTAATTGGCAATGTTGTAGTGCCTGTGTCATTTCAAGAGACAAAAATACATCTGAAAATAAAGGCTAGTTCTACAAACAGTGCTCATGCCACAAACCAAAGGGAAAACTTCCCATGTTCAAAATGTGAAAAGTATTTCTGGTCAAAACATTGGACTTTTAGGATACACCCACAAACATATATAGCAATGCTGTCAGCAGCTAAATCCCACTTCCCCAAACAAATCCACATGAGCGAGTGTGTGTGCGCAAACACACACAAACACACACAACAGAGTACATTGTATTTAGTTCACTTTTTCTTTCTGTCAATTGACTCCTAGCTGCGAAGATGAAGGACCATGGTAAATTAGCCAGATTGTTTTCAAAGGAATTTGAGAATTCTGGGAAGATATAAGTAGAGCCGAAACTGGTTTGGCTCAGTGGATAGAGTGTCAGTCTGTGGACTGGAAGGTCCCAGGTTCGATTCAGTCAAGGGCATGTACATTGGTTGCGGGCATGTCCCCCGGTGGGGGTTGTGCAGGAGGCAGCTGGTCGATGTCTCTCTCTCATCGATGTTTCTAGCTCTCTATCCCTCTCCCTTCCTCTCTGTGAAAAATCAAAAAAATATATTTTTTTAAAAATAAACGATATAAGTAGAAATAGGAGTATAGATTTTAGATTTTCCAAATCTCCACATAAAAAATAGAGTAACTAGGTTGCAAAATCATAACCTCATGAGCAATATTTATTTAAAAACTAGGTGGCAAAGTATCCCATAAACCCCCAAATATGAATGGGATCAACCCCCACAAGACCTATACTATGTGAGCACATGTGAAGGAAAAAGCAAAGGGATGCGTATACGAGGGTATATGATGCTTCTGAGAACAGGAATGCTCCAAAACAGCCAACAGTGAAATAGAGGATATGATCTGAGAACAGCTACTGAAACTGGTAGGGGTTTTGCCCACTCTACAGACCAAGGCTCTTTCCCAAGAAAGGATTCCGCACTCTTGGGAGCAGAATCAAAATTCAGCAGATCAGAGACAACTAAGACATTGAAAAAGAAGGTCCAGATAAGAAGGAGGAGAGAAGCAGAGATTCAAAATATCAGGAAGAAAACAGCCATATTTTTTAAAATGCACAAAAACAAAAGAGGAAGCTCTGTGGAGTTAGAAAAGTTATCTAAACCAAGCCTCTTTCCTGAACAAAGTTCAAGAAAACAAATTTCACATAAAAAAATAGAAAAATAAAATTATCAAAGCCAAATCCCAAACAAAGCAATCATATGGAAAAGAAAAAAGTAAAGGACAGAAAAATATCCCTACAGATAATAAAACCATGTCAGAAATACAAGTCCAGAAAACATGTCAAAACTATAACCGGCTATTTAAAAAAAAATTTAAGAAAATGACAGTAGACATAAATGATAAAAAGAAACAACTAATAACAAAATAGTGACATAAAGCAGAGTTAATAAAACAGAAATATGGTGATAAAACTCAAGAAGAAATTAGAAATTTAAAAAGTCAAAGTAGAAGAAACACAAGAGTGAATAAATACAACAGATAATTCCTTAAGAATAGATTATGAGAAGGATAAAATTTATAAATAAATAAAAAGAAATGTAACTGTTTCAAGAAAAAGTAATAAGTATTGCAGATAGGCAAAGAAGATCCAACATATAGATATAGGAGTGCCTGAGAAATTTAAAAAAAACAAAATACTAAAAACTATAAATCAAGAAAACTTTATTGAAATAAAAAATGATTTGAGCCCTAACTGGTTTGGCTCAGTAGATAGAGCATCAGCCTGTGGACTGAAAGGTCCCAGGTTCGATTCTGGTCAAGGGTATGTACCTTGGTTGCAGGCACATCCCCAGTAGGGGGATGTGCAGGAGGCAGCTGATGGATGTTTCTCTCCCATCGATGTTTCTAACTCTCTATCCCTCTCCCTTCTTCTCTGTAAAAAATCAATAAAAAATATATTTTAAAAAAATGATTTGAAAACACATATTGATAAAGCATGTCATGTACCTAATAAAATCAATCAACACTAAGACATACTTAAGTAAAATTACTGAAATATAAGGAAAAAGGAAAAACCTTCAGGACATCTAGGCAAAAAGAACATGAGCCTTTTAAGTAAAAGAAAATTAACTCATCATCAGTGTTTTGACAGCAACACTTTATATCTGAAAAATTAGAATAACATATTTAAGATACTCAAGGAAAGAAAATGTGTGCCCAATTAATTTTTATCCTCCAAAAATGACATCCAATAATAAATGACACAGCCTAGCTGGTTTGGCTCAGTGGATAGAACATTGGCCTGCGAACTGAAGGGTCCCAGGTTTGATTCCAGTCAAGGGCACATGCCTGGGTTGCAGGCTTGATTCCCAGTGGGGGCATGCAGGAGGCAGCTGATCAATGATTCTCTTTCATCACTGATGTTTCTCTCTTTCTCTTCCTCTCCCTTCCTCTCTGAAATTAATAAAAATATGTTAAAAAAAAGAAAAAATAAACACGTTTAAAAATAAAAAAGAATAAAAGACACAAATAGTAAAAAACATACAAGAACGCGGGCAGATTTTTTCTTTGAGCTCTTTCTCAGGAACCTACTAGAAAACAAGCCCAGACAACAAAATGTCTGAGACTTATTAACATAAGAACTGGTGGTAAACATTTAATATAGTTTATCTTTAGAACCACAACTAAATAAAGATTAAAGATGTGAAAGTATAGTAAACAGTGGCTATATGTTCTGACAGTGTAGACCACAACCATAAAAGGTGGGGGAGAGAGTAGTGATAGCATATGATCCTCCCAAAATATTTAATTATTTTTCTTGGTGTTAATGGTATTATTAATACTGACATTCTGAGACTGTCAAGTATGGAATGTGTGATAAACTAAATGAGCCATTATAGATCTTCTAATTCTGTCCCTAGTGTTGGTAAGTACTAGAATTCTTAGTGAGGAAGCCAGAAAATACAAATGTAATGTAAAAATAGTTAAGCAAAATTCTGTAGTCCTGAATTTGAACTAAATGCCAGCATGAATTTATGATGCATTTTATCTTTAACACACACACATGCATACATATATTTTTTCCTTCATCTGCTCACTGAAAAGGCTTAGATACAATGTCAACCCAAGAGTAATAAATATCCCTAGGCCCAGATTGTACTCTTGAAATATTACTTTCCACTAAGAGAAATTAGAGCTTCTTGGAGAATGGCTGATTCCAGGTCTACCAAGAAATGAGTAAGATAAATACACATACGCTTGAAATATCTTTTCATATTGTATAATAATGAAGTTAGCAAGGACCACTAAGATTATATCAAAAGGACTCAGGAGGCAAATTGAAGAGAACCTTATTAATGATGGGGAAATTTGAGCTTCAATAAGGATAAGAATAAAAATTGTGTGTATTAAGAGTATCAACTATCCTTAAATGCATTAGTTCATAATGATAGTTAAAGAGAAAACCTAGTTGGTCATCTGAGAATGGTAAGAATCCTATCCATTATACTCAAAATGTAATCTTTCTATGATCACTTTAGTATCATATCTTTGGTACTCTGCACATCTCACAGTGCCTCAGAACAGATTGGCCCAATCTGTACCAACTCCAGTCTAAACCAGAGATGACTTTTAACAGAAATAAATTTCTTAGTTAATAGTGTTCATCTCATGATGATTTGTAGAAAATAATTTCATATTCTTTTTTTATAATTTTCTGTAGTTTTCCAAATATCCCATGTACTATTTTATAAATCAGAAAAAAAGATAGTTGAACTATTTTATCTCCTCATTTAAAAATATCAGAGAATATGCCAAAAAAAGTTAGAGTTTTCATGATTTCAGATTTAGATAAACAGTTCACAATACATAAATCAATAAATGGCTTAGCTATTTAAACCTGTTCCTTAAGTAGCCATGTGCCTGGATACATGTGCAACACACATATAACTTCTAAAGAATTTCTGTATTCATGGATATTCAGTATATGCTTTTACCTCATTTTCCCTGCTATAAATAAAATCATGAAAGATTTTCCTACATAAGTTCATGTTCTTTATCTCATGAATCATACTGATTACATATAGACTGTTGCTAAGACTATGAGTAAAATAAACACATAAAATATACCTTTAAAATACTAATTCAGATTCCAATTCTAAATATAGGACCCAAAGCAATACACATGGAGACTATGTCCTATGTTAGATGTTAAAAAGACAGTCAAAGATGAGTTTTAAGAAATGTAGAGTATCATTGATTAATTGGAATTTACATCTCAAGAATACAAACCATATTAAGACTTGCTTGGGTCAAAAAATTATAATACAATTTTTGTCAGGACACTTAACATATGTAATTTAGAGAAACAGAACTTTAGAAAACTGTATGACAGTATCCACTAAAGCTAAACCTAAGAAAAATGAATAAAATGCATATACAAGATTCTCAAAGTAGCTGTATACATTGAAAACAACCCAAGTGTATATCAATAGAATAAATAGAATATAGAATATTCATGCAAAGGAATAATATACATCAATACAAAGAACAACTGACATTATGCTGAATAAAAGAAGTCCAGATTATTACCTATATTTCTGACCAACCTGCTATAAATCAGAGGTTCCCATAACCATGGCTCTTGGAGCTCTTAGAAACAGGGCAAAGACCAAATGTATATTTCTTATTATAAATCCTAATACCCCAGAGTAGAAACTCAAAGCTGGAAGTACCTATAGAAAGAAAGGATCTTAGAGAGGCATTGCCTTCCCCTTTAAACATCAGATAGACTCACACCAATTCCTACTGAAATCTCAGAAGACAGGTTGACCTTTGACAACATTCATGTTTTATTAGCTTATCAGCAGGCACATTCATCAAAACATACTTCCAAAATGAAAGTAATAAGTAGAAGTCAAAAACTATATATTTGATGTACATTTAATTGGACTCAATAAACATCATGTAATTATAGAACACAACAAGATTTGAAGGTGTCTGGAGTCCCATGTGGAAAATAACCTCTCACTACATAAAGTTTCACTTCAGCAATGAGAGTTATCAACACATTACATTATGTTTATGCACGTTACATTATGTTTATGTACATTTCAACAGGATACAGGCAGGCAAAAAGTTAGAAAAAGCTACTTTTATTAAAAACAAAAACTACTCTGATTTATGCTGCCTTTACCTAATTAAAATAAACAAAACTGAAAAACTAGAGGCACCAGTTAATGAAACATTCTGGGGCAGGACAGAAGGAGCCAAGAGAAGAGAGGAGGAGGTGATAATTCCAATAAATTTTATTCATATGTGAATACATAAAAGTTTCAAACCAAACCCAGCCATCTGACTTTAAAATAATAATAATTACTCTACATACATTCACTTTCATACAAGAAACCATGATTCATGAATGTTAGTTAAGGTATCTGGGTTCTTCCCCTAAGGAGGGTGTGCTATAAACACTGTAGTGAAGACAAAGGGAATAATAATAAGGCCAATGAATCTAATTGGATGAGGAACATCTTGTACTCATTATCTTGTATTTTCAAGTGACCTTCAGGCTATCATCATTTTTATAAAAATAATATACAAAGTACACAAAGCACCCAAATCTAACTGCTGATGTGATGGGTGTTATAAAAAGCAGTTAGAATTGAAGAAATACAGATTTATCACAAACCATATGTAATTCAAGATTTAGTAGAGTAATTTGAGTTGGGAAATTGTGATAAATGTTTGAATTTATACATTGTCGTTCACCGCTAACCATTTTTCAATCCAAGTCATAGTGATTTATTCTGTTTGGGACTAAAGTCTTTAAATACTGAAACTCTTAACATTACAAAAAAGATAAACTATTATTCTTTTCATCTTTTTCCAATGTTCTTTTATATCATTCCAGAGGAATTTTTAAAAAATTAGAATAGACCTAACTCCTTATTTTTCTCCCTAGACTGAATTCTTCTCTAGCTAAATTTTTTTCTGATCTGTGTTCAGTATTTGTTATATCTTCTCTAGTGCACTATTATGAAATATTGAAAATGGCATTATATCTGAGGGCTTAGGAAATATTTTTTACACAACTGCTTTTTTAAAAAAAATTCTACTTATTTGTTTTAAAATTTTACCCATAATTTGAGCTGAAGAATCCCAGTGCAGATTATTTCCTGTCATTCATAATTTTAAACTTGGGGTTATTAGGTCTGGAGCCTAGATGCCTTGATATAGGAATGAGAGAGAAGGAACACATGTGGGGCATGAGCCAAACACTACAGTTCCCTAGATATGGGGAGGGAGTTATGGATCTCATAGTGTGACCTTTGAGGGATAAAGACAGGAGCTCTGCCAGGGCTCTGGGAAAGTCAGTTCATTTTTCTGCCTTGGTAAACAGAAAAAAAAAAAAAGTGGGAAGGGCAACAGAAATGGAATCCTGAATAATATTATATACACTAGAGGCCTGTTGCACAAAGATTCATGCAGTAGGCCTTCCTTCCCCTGGCTGCCGGCACCAGTTTTCCTCGGGTACCTGGGACCCAGGCTGCAGTGTAGCCAAGCCTTCAGCCTTCAGGCTTGGCTCTGGCCACAGCAGAGCCTTCAGTCTTCAGTCCTCAGTCTTCAGTCTTTGCTCTGTACCTATGTATGCAAATTAACCCGCCATCTTTGTTGGGTTAATTTGCATACTCACTCCTGATTGGCTGGTGGGTGTTGCAGAGGTATGGTCAATTTGCATCTTTCTCTTTTATTAGTGTAGATTCTTGGATCACTCAAACAGTATTTGGTGGCTTTCAATCTTTTGGGTATGAAGTCTTTGTACATTTTCTGCGTACATTATGGTAGTCTTTCTGTCACACTGTTTCAAGCATGGTTGTTTAGTGACCTCCCTGACACACAGATTGCTCAGCTAACTGAAGTACATAGAGGACCCTGCAATGAAAAACACTTATCAGTCTTTCAAGCCAGAAGCCCAGCATCTCTGTCTATAGGACTTTTCTTCCAGAGGCATGTGGAGTAGCCAATGGAGACATAAAGGACTTAGAAAGACAGTGTGGCATTGTAAGTGCCACAAAGGGCTTATCGGGAGCCTATTGAGAGCTGGCCTAGAGGAGTGGTGCTGGAGGTCTAATGTTCTCATTAGCCACTGAAGGAAACCAGAAGCTTTTTTGAGATTTTGGGATTGAAGGCCTTTAAAATTAAACCTTTTAGAATTTAAGGGGATCCCACAGAAATAGAAGTCAGGAGCTGCTGGCAATCACTTGGAGCAGTGTCCACCTGCAGGATGACCTGCTGGGAAGTGTTGCTGCTGGTTAGGGTCTGTGACAATGTGAGTGGCCACTGGAAGCTGCTGCTATGGAAACTCATGCTAACACTGTTGGAAGTAGTGGCCAATTGAAGCTGTCATTGCCAAGAGCAACAACCAAGAGACTACTGGGAGATGTTGACTGGAAGCACCACTGGGCGTATCTAAAAGAGAGCCAGGTCTGGGTCATGTACTTGAAGAGATTTGGGGGAAGGAAGGTTGTTTGCTTTGTTTAAACATGCTTCAGTGAATTATCCTTGGTGTTAGGGAAAAAGAGAAATATTGTTGGTTTTATTATGCTCCACACTAAAAGAACGTCATAATTTCCTTCAAAACCAGCTTCTCCTAATGATCCTGAATTTCTGGTAATCTACTTGTTACCCAGATAGAATGCCACTTCCCTTTCACTCATATTTAAATGTTTTAACTTCAGTTTAGAAATTCACTCACAGAGAAAGTAGTCCCTCACTCAATCATGAGGGTGCAGGGCACGTTTTGTGAGTTTTGCCTCCAGGAGCTATGTGAAAATTGGAGACAAATCCCCTTTTGCTTCATGCTGGGGGAAGGGGAAAGTGACCATTTTACTTATTAATTATTATTCCCTTTGCGGTTTACTTATTTATTTATTGTAATTTTAATTTTAAAATTACAGTTGACATTCAATATTATATTAGTTTCAGGTATGAAGCATAGTGGTTAGACATTTATATAACTTACAAAATGATCCCCCTGGTAATTCAGTACCCACCTGAATTTTAGTTGATTTTTAAAGAGAGAGAGAGGGAGAGCAAAACATTGATCAGCTGCCTCTATAGGGAATCGAGCCACAACCCAGGCATGTGCCCTGACTGGGAATCACACCAGCAACCTTTTCATGCATGGGATGATGCTCAACCAACTGAGCCACACCGGCCAGAGTCAAAAAGTAACCATTTTTAAATACACCAGAGCACTCTGTTCCTAACAAGGCCAACCCTCAGAAAAAATTATTTTACCAGAACCTAACCTATTGATATTTTGTCAGAGCCTCTGTGCAGGAAAGAAATTCCTAACTCTAGCTCCCCCTAACTATACGTTCACACTTAAAGTGGGGAAAAACTGAGAGGGAACAGGTTCAGCCCTGAACCATCACTCATGATAGTGGGATGGAATGTGCAGACTGGTTCAACCCAGGTGATCCTTGGAGTCCATGAGTAGAGTCAGCTTTACCCAAAGCACCTGGGCTGAAAGCTAGGGGGACGATGGTTATACCAGTGGATCCCCAAACTTGTCCTATAAAAGGCCCAATAGTAAATATTTTAGCTATTGCGGGCCATACAGTCTCTGCATATTCACCTCTGCATTGTAGCTCAAAATCAGCCATGGACATTTTATCAGGGAATGGGCACAGTTTTATACAAATAATTCTTTGTTTACAAAATCAGGAGGCAGGCCAGATTTTGCCCACAGGCTGTAGTTTGCCAATCCCTGAACTAAGGAGAAATTGAGTACAGTTTTCAGGATGGCTGTCAGGCAACCAAAATAAAAACAACAGATGTGTACATGCATAGTACAATATGGTTATGCCTGCTTCTTTAGCCCTTTTCCCTTTTTATAGTAAGAATCACAACAGATGACTTTTAGATGTATGGGTTTTGTTTGTTTGTTGTTGTGTTTTTCTAAATTCACCTGGCTTTAAATTAAAATGGTCTACTGAGTGTTCAGGTGGCTCTTGTAAACACTTAAAATCCAGAAACAACGATGACAGCCTTCAGGGTAACAGCTTGTGGGCAATAGATTTGCCTTTAGAGACAACATTTTCATATGCTAAAATATATAATCATTTCCGCCCTTGACCCCCTCCCAATAATCTGCTTCTTCCTTAGTCCTTCTCATGCCAGGTAAGGCCAGTGCTTTTCATTTAATCAATGAGGCTGTCATCCTTTTTTCTTTTTTTCTCACGACCCCACAGCCAACTAGTCAGCAAGTTCTACACCCAAGTTGCCACAACTCCAGTCCTTGTCACCACTGTCCCTTTCCTGGATTTCTCTAATAGCCTCGCCATGGGTCACCTGCCTTCTGCTTGCTCTTCTCCTGTCCTTTCTCTACTCAGCAGCCATGGTGATCTTTCTAAAATATACACCTCCCATGGCTTCCCATTATGTTTAGAATAAAATTTAAACTCCTTAGCATAGTTCACAAGACTCCCATGATCTATCTAGACATTCTCAATCTTCCTAGCTTCATCTCCTAACACTCTTCCCTTTTTAGCTTTATTCCATCAGCATTGCCTTCTGGCCACTCCTTATGTGCTCTAAACTCGGCCTGGACTTACGACTTTCGGACTTTCTATTCTATCTAGGCAGATCTTTTCCTACGAATTTTTAAGAAGGTTGAATCCAAGAGAACTGGGTGTTGTTGCTCTTCTTCTCCACCATATCTGTAGGGTATAGAATAGTACTTGACATGTAGTCAATATATATTTGCTGATTGAAGGAATGAATGAGGCCAATGTGGAAAGTCTAATGAGGGCAGGTTTCTGGACAATGGGAGAATGCAGAAATGTTCAGATTAGTGGAATAATTCCAAGATTCCAAAAGAGAGACAATTTCTGTTAAATTTTCACTGTCTAACCAGATGGCTACACCATGAAAATTTTAAAGTAGCATTTACTTAATGAATAAAGATAATCCAGAAATAATAGGAACAAAAACTCTTAGTAGTTGCTACTTTGCTATAAATGATGAAATGTTATGTTCTTCTGAGTCAAGGAACTTCATTTTTCTAGAGCTCAGAGAAGAAAAAAAAAACAGATTCACATCATGGAAAAATAAGTGGTGTGCTAAATTAAGCCATTGGGAAATGAGTTGATTTAATTAATACTGATTTTTCTATGAAGTGCAGAAAGAACCTTGCAAAGAATTACTAACACCAGCAAATTGGCAACAAAAAATATTTCACACTTGTAATTGAAAAATGAAAAATGCCTACATCAATAAATCCCAGAAGATGTCATTAGAGACACATAACCATTCAAATATCTCCATGACTTTACTCCCAGCATTCTGACATGGAGCCTTGTGGCCTTGTGAAATGGGTGGTAGAGGGAATTGCCTTTAATATTAACTTTATAATTCTGTTAAAGTGCTAATTACTATAAAGCATTCACAACACTATTTATGCTGATTAATGCAAAAGTCCACTTTTTCCGAGTTAGATCCATAAAAGAACAATGAGAAAAACCCTCTTACCTGGGCGAGCTTTCCTTCTGAATATCTGTATTAGTCCGCCTTCCAGTGGTGATAAACCAGTCCCAAATCTCAGTATAACAATAAACATTTCTTTTTTGCACAATTCTTTTTTTTGAAATATATTTTATTGATTTTTTACAGAGAGGAAGAGAGAGGGATAGAAAGTTAGAAACATCGATGAGAGAGAAACATCGATCAGCTGCCTCCTGCACACTCCCTACTGGGGATGTGCCCGCAACCAAGGTACATGCCCTTGACTGGAATCAAACCTGGGACCCTTGAGTCCGCAGACCAAAGCTCTATCCACTGAGCCAAACCGGCTAGGGCTTTTTTGCACAATTCTATGTTGGCAGCTGTACATCATTGCTATGGCTTAGCTCCATGTCTCTTCTTATAACAAGAACCAGACTAAAAAAAAGCAGCCCCATTTGGGACACAACATCATTATTGAGGCAGAGGGGAAAGAGTAAGAGGCAGAGCCATATCACACAACGGCCCTTAAATCTGTTGCTTGAATGTGGCATTAGCACTTTCATTGGCTGAAGCAAGTTGCATGGCCAAGCTAACATGGTTGCGGGAAGTGTATTTTGCCCATAGGGTGACTCTGCAAGTCACATGGCAATGGAGGGGCAATGGAAGTTATAATTATTCTACAAGGAAAGGAATGAGTCTGTGGGAACAATAGTGTAATATCCCACAAGCACAATCATCTTAAGTGTATTCTTTCCCCCCAATAGACTACACTGAATTTTATATAATTTGAGGTTCTGAAGCCTCCTGTAGTTTTTAACTCCTTAGTTAAGTCCTTGATTCTGAGTTCAATTCTGTGCCTCTGTTCAAGTCTGTTCTCCTAAGGAGTACAAGGTTTAATCCATCTTCCCTCTTATCTAGACCATACTACCAACCTACTAGGTATCACATCCTTTTGTCATCTTCTGTAATCCTCCCAGGAATCTTTGCGTATTCAGAATGGAGTGTCTGAGAGGCTAATGAAGTTGCCAAATTTCTTACTTCTAGAAATTAATATGTCCAGGATATGCATTCTATTGACTTTCTGATACCTCAATACCTACTATGTGGACTTGCCTTATTTAGGGATGGGAAAGGCCAGGTATGGGCTGGGTAGAAAGGGGTTTGCAGGGTTATTTTAAGACCTTGGTAGGCACTGAGTTCTTTTACTATGGAAGCTCTACTCTGAATCATATAAAACATATATAAAAAAAAAAAAAAAAACTTCATCCCACACTAAATAAATTTTTGGCTGTAAATTTTTTGAAAGGATGTTTATAATTTTACTTTCAAAATTATTTGGTTCTCTGCAGGATTTGATTTATGGTTGACTATCATTTGTCAACTATTACCATGTGTACTTAAAACATGTTTCAAAGTACGAAATTCCAACTTTCAAAATTATATTCACATGCAATGAAATTTGTATAAATACTAAATTTGACAATGAATACAGTTGATATAGTGTTATATTTATTTGTAGGTTTTAATTAAGCATTCACTACTTTCAACTCTCTACTTTTCTTACATTATTTGGAGCCCATACTTATTTTTTTTAGGACTCTAGCATTTTTGTGGGCCTCTGAAGAGCTCATAAGCTCCAGACTTTGTATCTATGCTGCCCAATGAATTAAATAGCCCTGAAGATGCTTTATCCCAGAACTATCTATTCTGGGTGAGGAAAAAACACATCCTCAAAACATGGAGCCCAGAGAAACGAAAATAACAAATCGGGTATTGTCCAAAGGTCAAAGAGTAGAATCTATGTGTGAGACTCCAGGGCAAGTGAGACATTTGAGATTAAGCCTGAAAATAAAATTGAATGGGAGGAAGGGTGGGACAGTGTGCTTAAGCAGTAAGATCACTTCAGGCATTGGTGCCTCTATGGCCACTGTGGAGGTTGGAGCTGCTGAAAAACTGGCCTTCAAGTATAACACATTTTTTATGGTTGATCTTGGCCAAAGATTACTTTCTAGCTCCAAATGACTACTTCCCTAGTCTCTAGAACTCCTTGCTGATGCCATTCTTGCCCTCTCCAGTTTTCTGAGAGATCCCTGTAGCTCCCCCGGGAGATACTTTTTTCTCTTGTGTGGCCCCAGGATCCTTCCCTTGGACATTTGGCTGTCCTGCACTTTCAATGAAGAGTCACTGACTCCAATCTCAGGAAAGCCTATATCCTTTCTGATGTGTTTCTCTCTTGATTTGACATCTCTAATGGAAATTGTTCTTCTGCGGGAGAACGATATTTCTGCTCCCAAGATTCAGTGATTTCCATGTCCAGCTCTCTCTCCATTACACTTACTCTATTCCTCTTAGAGTCATGCGCCTTAATGATTAAAGGATTTGTTTGGCTGTGATGGAGCATCTCAGCCCTCTGATTTCTTCCATTTCCCATTGAATTCATGTTTCCAGGCTGAAGAGGACCACTAGGTTTCCAACTGATTTTGAAGCAGAGGTGATTGACATACCATCAGTAAAATTGTTTCCATAGCTTCTCTTTAATGATAAAAGTCAGCTGTCTCTTTACCTAATCTCAGCAAAAGAACTTCTAGACTCTAATTCCTGTTTATTTTTTGTTTAATAAAAATATAATAAAAATATTTTTCAAATTTAATAACGATGCCTTGATGAGGTCCAAAATTATGAGCATGACCCCAGGCCTAATCTCATGAAATGTGAAAACATTTTGTCAAGCAAGCTTTTATGGAGATGTCTGTTCATGGTAGAGCTTTTCTAGAGAGAAGTAATATCAGAGGAAACATGGCTGCCTGCCCCAATCCCAGGCAGATTTGGAGGGAGGTTAATGAGATGCAAGATAGCACATCATGAATAAGGCTGATGGTGGGACAACCTAGAGCTGAGGATGTTCTGAATGGCCTGACCCCCCAGGCCAGACTTTAGTTAAGGTATCTGAGTGACCTTACAGTATCACTGAAACCTCTGGTGGCTATGTGAGTGATGTCCCCTGAAGTTATGTAGTTTGTACACTGTGGGCCTGACAAAGGGAACTGAGCCTGGTAGCTGAGAAATGGTGTTAAGAGTAGGACAATCTAGCAGAGGGTTGAGCCTCAGCTGACCTGGATGTCAGAACAGGAAGAGCCATCCTCCAAGGTCTAGAAGTAATCATGCAGTTCGAGAATTCATGAAAATAACTACTGCTGTATCTTCTAGAATGTAGCCACGTGCCACGTGCCATTATTGATACTTGAAATGTGTCTAATGTAACTGAGAAACTAATTTTGAAACTTTATTTAGTTGTAATTAATTTAGTTTTAAAGTTGATAATCAATTCAGTTATTGGAAAATTTTCATGTGTGATTGGAATAATGGTATATAAATGTAATTTTCAGCTATAAATTATATGAAATTTAAACACACAAAATATTTCCTACAAAAATTAGTGTCCAAATTGACATGGGCTATAAGTGTAAAATACACACTGATTTTAAACACTAAGTATGGAAAATTTAAAATATATCAATAATTTTATATTTATCTCATGATGATATAATAAATTTGTATTGGATTAAATAAAATCATCATTAATGTATTTTGTTATATAGATTAATATATTGTTAAAACATTCATAAATTGATTTATTTTATTGAGTAAAATATATCTCAATATAAATATGTTAAACATTTATATACTTTATGTAAAATATATAATTATATAAATTTAAAATAAGTAATTTTAAAATATATTAATATACCATTATAATTAATTTTACCTGTTTCTTTTTACTTTTTAAATCTGACTTCTAGAAATTTTAAAATTACATATGTGATTTAAATTTTTATTAAACAGTGCTGCTCTCTTACATATTCATGTATATCCTCTAGATTTTTAAATAATATAATTTTAATGGTCAAATACCATACAAATAACTTAACCTTTTCCTACTTCTCAACACACCAAGAACATTATATAAATAGATATTCATCCGGGTTTACAAGGATTAAAATAAATCAGATCCTTGTTTGTTGGGATAAGCTTCTTACAGAGAAAATTATGTAACTTGAATCTCCATTTTTTAATTAAATTTTTTCCTAAAATATCGAAGGCAGAAAGCTAGCAAGAGGGGAACTCTGGACCATTCAATGTGTTTCCAGGAATCTGAGTAGAGACTTAGATGAAAGGAGTGTGTATGTATGAGGTAAACCTTTCATACTGCATTTTCCCTGGTTGCAGTAACAATAACAGACTATTGTCTGTCAATAGTATCTATGAGCTATTCTCTCATACAGGTTTATGATCAAGCAATAATACTATTTTTAGGAGGTGACTCTATATTGTTGACAAATCAGGTAGTAGCCACAGACTGCCTCTAAGCAACCAATACAAAACAGATTGATGGACTTGCTACATTTAAAGTCTTATAAGAGAACAGGGAGTAATGAAGACTGAAAATAGATTTTTTATAAGAAAACTTAAATGTCAACTTTTGAAGTTCAAGTTAAATATAGCAAATCTGGACTTCTCATACATAAGGGATAATTATTTTGTACGTATGCCTACATATACTGGCATAGAAAGAAAGGCTAAATTACTTCACAAATTTCCAGATCCCAAAGCAATAGTTAATGGTCTCAATATTCCTTGCACAGTAAAAATTGTCCAGAGACAATATTCACTATTGATGCTACTTCTCAGAGAAGTATTATGGCACTGTATAAAAATCATGAGTTTCTAGTGCTTCGAAGATTGGTATTTAAATTCTGGATGCGCATTTACTGGTTGTGTGACCTTAGAATATACTTTAACTTTCCTAAACCTCAGTTGAAAGGAAGCAATAAACTATTGAATATACTATTGAAAGGAAGCAATAGTATATGCGTTGTATGTCGATGTGAATTTCAAATTTAGTATTACATTCAATAGATCCTTTAAGCATTTATTATGTGCTAGCCCATAATAGTAATATAAGATAAACCATCAGTAAATATTCTCTTTTTTTTCCTTTCCACCTTAGGTTACTTAAACATCTAACCTGGAAGTAAGAGAATAGAGATAAGAAAAAAATAGAAATAAAGCACAACAGGCTAATAAAACTATATATAGTTTTGGGGTTTTGTTTTTTTCTCATTTCACTTGCCTGTAATAATTTATTTTTAAAAGACATTTGAGAGGGAGTTTACTGAAATATATCATTTACTCTTTCCTTTAATTACACCGACATTGGTGGTCATCTCAACATAACTGGAAATTGACTAACTGGAAATTGACGATTATTATTCCCACATTTTTAACCTTCATCTGTAGGGTTGCTATATGAAGACTTGAGTCTCTACATTCAAGAGTTAAATAACAAAACACAACCGAAGTATATATACTTATTTTGGAGGCTTTATTACACATCATGTCAAACATTAAAATGCATGCATACTTCCAATTAAACATATTAGGTGGATATTTATAAAAACTGAGGTTAGTTGACTAACTACATTGTTCTCTATTATAGATAGTTGATGAACTATTAATTTTGATTTAGTTTGGTACTTTCTTCCTTTGACTTGGAGATAACATTTTGTTTTTCAAATTACAAACCTTTTTTTATAGGCTCTCATAATCTTGTGTCCCTGGGAAAGCACTCTATCTAGATTACTTAGTAGATAAAAGGCTGTATGTACTGTATGGCAAGGTTTCTCAGACTTTAGGGAACCATCAGAATCCCCGCAAGGTTTGTAAAGCAAAGATTGCTGGTTCCCACCCCTAGAATCTTTGACTCAGGAGGTCTGGGGTAGGATCTGAGAACTTGCATTTCTAACAAGTTCTCTGGTGATTCTCATACTCCTGGTCCATGGACAACACTTTGAGAGCCACGAATGTGTTTGCAACTACTAGGATCCAGAGGATCAAAAACATACCATTCGTGAGGGGAACTACACTTAAATAAGTCAGGGTGCAGGTGAATATACAGAAGATATTTGGTTTTTACCTCAAACTGCTTACTGTGCGGTAAGAGTTAGTGTCTGGAAGACATGGTGTTGGTGTGGAGAACAGTGGAGTTCCAGTTTTCCATTCATTTGCAGAATTCTCCCGGGAAAGTCACTTCCCTTCTCTCTGGGCTTCAGGGCTGCCAGCATAGAATAGGTTTTGAGTATCAATGAATTATGAGATGCTAAGCCACTATATCAATGAAAGTTATTATGTTTATTAAGTGAGAAGTCAAATAAATGGGGAGCTTAATATCCTTGGAAGAAATATATGCAGTCTAAACACTAATGCAAACTAAAAGGAGCAGGGAGGATTGGGTGAGAAAGAGCCGGTTTGGCAGACTCCTTGGCTGAGGCTAAAAGACCCTCAGTACCATCTACTGTGTCAGAGTTTTAGAAAACAGCTGCTGAAAATCTAGGAGTGAACTAAAAGGGCTACAGCCTAACTACCTAACTACCCAAGCCAGGGTTCCAGCAAATTGTAGCAATAAACAACTGGCCCCTGGACTCTTCAGGGACTCATGCTCAACAGTGACACCACATGACAATGACTGACAATAGTGCTGAGGGACAGACAGGTTCTCTCTGTCTGGGACTTGGAAGAGGTCTGATTCCCTTTGTATCCATATTCCTAGGGGTTACTGAATAATTTTCTGGAGAGGGGAGGCCTCAGAAGAGAGACTCTATACTCGTTTAATGAAGGCATTTAGATTTAAAGTGATTACACAGAAAAATAAAGAAAAGTGACCCATATGTGTACACTGAAATTGGTGATTTGAGTCATGCCTGGAATATAGTGTTTCTGCCGTGAGAAGAACCATCCAGGTCTCAGTCTTCTGTATCTACACCTGTAGAGATACAGATAAATCAGATAAGGAGCAGCTGTCACAGGTCTCACCCTGTTGTATGTGTCTATGGATGCTAAGGACTGCTTGAATGTTGTTAGGCATTAAGAATTTGCTGGATAGATTTCTGTTTCTGGGCAGTAGATAGCATTCTCCCACTAAAAACCTAGAAATTCTGGGTAAATATAGCCAACATTCTTTAAATGTTGAACTCTCAAGAAAATATGAACTCTCATTATTGAACTCTCAAGAAAATATGGCAGTTCCATAGGGCCTTCAAAGCAAAAGAAATTTAAAACTACAGCTATGAATGCAAATAACATGGAGGCTACCTGGGAGGGAAGAGGATTTTCAGTCCTAGTAACCAAGCGTCTGAGGTCTTAATACCCACATGAGCACAGAATATGAAGTCCTGAAGCCAGAAGGTAGAGATGAATGTAAGACCACCAACCCATGCCCCTGCCCCAGTAAAGCCAGAACACTTGCTGTCCCAAACCGCCAGTGAAAGGGTAAACTAGAAAAAATTCACTCACTAACTCAGGAGAAACAGTGTGGGTTGCCTGGATATTAAAAACATTTCCTCTAGGATATATAGTCATAAGCAGTTTGAGGTTTGAAATAGCATTACTTATGTAGTCTGGGAACCCCCAAAGCTGGGAAATTAATGTAAAAGTTAGTCCTAAGATGCTAAAGCAAATTAGAAACATTTTAAGAAGGCGTATTCCCAAGCTAGGCTGTGGAGCATTTCCATAGATGAAGATGAGTTCACAATTCAAAATTATAAAACAAATATTAAAATAATCTTTCACAAGGAAACATTGGGAAAATTGAAAAAAAAAAAGAATAAAAAACAAAAAAAACACAAGGAAACATTGGGGTAGACACACACACACCACACACACACAAGAATTTTAGACCCAAAAAAATTAACAGAAAGGAGGAACAGAATACCAGTTAGGGACAGAGGTGGGGGTAAGAAGTAGGTCTCTGCTCTTGGCACATGGTATCTGATGATGGTGGCTCCCTTGAGCTCTGTGTTGAGAGGATCTGAGGCCATATCCACGCTTATGGAAGAGCATAATTGTCATGTACAGTGTTGTCTTCCTATTGGCAAAGTTTGTTTATTTTTTCTCTCTGGATCAGGAATGCCAAGAACTATCAAGCAACTAATGATAAAACAGTTTGTAAAAGAAAGAAGTAGCATTGAAATGTTAAGTCCTCTATCATGTCTTCCCCAACGTACTCCCTTTATCTGTTCCCATTGCACTTTGTACAGTCATATATTATTATAACTTATCAGGAACTAAGATTAGAGCTTTACAAGTCTGCCTCCAGCACTAGGCAGTGAGCTCTTTGGAGGAAAGTAGAATGATGTTTTGTTCAAGTAGCCCTAGGGCCTATCAAAGCACTTGGCACATAGCATGGGTTTAATAAAAGTGTGTACAACTGAACTAAAGGACAAGAGTAAGTGAGAGAATTTAAAATCAGAAGATAGTATCATTTTTAATATAAGCAAGCACTTCATTCTTTGTGTTGTCTTTTCAGACAAATGAAAACCATTCACTTTATCCAAAGCACTAAACAAAAAAATTGACATCTCCTCCAGCATCTGTCACTGTTCTTGGCACATGATGGGTGCTCAGCAAATTCGGATAGATCGGCATTTCTGAAACAAAGCTTCTTTAACTCTTGGCGAAGCGACCTGTCATCCTGGAATCCTAGAACCCGTGGCCTGAGTAGTGGTACCAGCTGGTTGGGAGCATCAAAGACAGCCATCAGCCCCCAGAAGACAGTCCCGGTGGGGCACAGGAAGTGAACTAATGAATGGGTTAGCAGCAGAACTGCCTCAGATGCCTTCTGAAAGCCACTATTTTTACTCTTCACAAGATATTTTCCACTTCAAAATTGTTGCCCTTTTCACCTTGATATATCTTTTACTTCTCAATTAAGTTTCAGGCTTTCTTTCTTCCAGTTTCAAACCAAAATTCCCTCCCCAGAGATATCTCTCCAAACATGGTTTTATGGGGAAGGCTAACAGACCTGGACTGGAGAGTGTTAACGGCTCCTTTGATATGGATGGGAGCACAAACAGCCCTCTCACCTCCAGGGAGTGCTGCCAAACAGGCAACCACTTTAAATAGACAGAACTCAAGCCCTCCTCCCCCTTCATTATACCCCACATCCGAAATCTCTATCCATCATTCACACTCCTGTTTGGTCTGGACAAGGGAGTAACTTTGGCGAGGTTCTCAGAATATTCTTCATGAACTCCGGCATTCCTCTTTGCGGTCTAGTCAACCACAGTGGATTATTTCAGTTTCCCCTTTTAACGGAATTTTAGGAGTTAGTGGACAAGTTTAAAGACTCATGCTGTTGAGAGATCAGATTACTTGGAGTATAGCAGAATGGAAAGGACAAAGATAAAAAAGCTCCCCAGAAGAAATAGCATTTGAGCAAGACCTGGAGGGAAATGGGGGAAGACAGTTCATGGGGACAGGGAAGAACACACACAAAGATGGAGAAGAAGATGGGAGGTGCCCATGGGGCACACCAAGAGTCATGGTCTGACCAAAATGTAATAAATATAACAGGATGAATGGAGATGAGAAATTAAAAAATGATGTTAATACATTGGTTGGGATCAGATGGTGAATGTAAAAGAACTCCAAGTCCTTCTGTGGCAGTAACCAAAACCACAGCCATTTGAGTATCTACCATGTGCCAGGTTCTATCATAGCCACGGAGGTTACCAAGTCGTCTCAGACACAGGCCTCCAAGTCCCCTCTAGGAACTCACAGTCTAGCGTCTAGCCACTAGACTCTTGAGAAACACACATAATAAAATAAGGGCATTTTACCATGTGACTTAACAAAGTGCCTTAGAAGACAGAAGCACAGGGAAGAAACAGCAGGGGTTGGGAGAGCAAGTTCAAGGTCACTGCAGGAGAAACTGAATTTGTTTGTTTTGTTTTTACCTTTCTACCTCCTTCATCCATTTCCCCCACCCCCTACCTCTGGCAACTACCAACCTATTCTCTGTTTCTATGAGTTATTTTTTAAGATTCCATATAAAAGTAAGAATATACATTATTTGTCTTTCTCTGTCTGACTTATTTCACTTAGCATAATAACCTTAAGGACCATATTATTGCAAATGGCAATTTTTCCTTTTTTTATGGATAAATAATATTTATTGTGTATATCACATTTTCTTTATCCATTTAGCAATTAATGAGTAGTTAGATTGTTTTTCATGTCTTGGCTGTTGTAAATAATGCTGCAGAGAACATGGAAGTGCAAATGACTTTTTGAAATAGTGATTTCATTTCCTTTGGCTATATATCCAAAAGTAGAATTGCTGGATCATATGGTAGTTCTTTTTTTAAATTTTGGAGAAACCTCCATACTGTTTTCCACAGTGGCTGTACCAATTTACATTCTCACCAACAGTGCACAAGTGTTCCCTTTACTCCACATCCTCACCAACAATTGTTATCACTTGTCTTTTTACTGATAATCATACTACTAGGTGTGAGGTGACATATCACTGTGGTTTTTGTTTGCATTTCCCTGATGATTAGTCATGTTGAGTACCTTTTTGTATACCTGTTAGCCATTTGGATATCTGTTTTGGAAAAATTTCTATCCCTTTGCCTGTTTTTAAATTGGATCATTATTATTATTTTGCTATTGAGTTGTATGAGTTCCTTATATATTTTAGATATTAACCCTTCATCAGATATGTGGTATTCAAATATTTTCTCCCAGTCTGTAGGTTGCTTTTTCATTTTGTTGATTCTTTCTTTTGTTGTGCAGAAGCTTTTTAGTTTGATATAGTTCCACTTGCTTATTTTTGCTTTTGCTGTTTTGTCTTTTAGGTGTCATATTAAAAAAAATCATTGCCAAGACTAATGTTAAGAAGTTTTTTCCTCTATATTTTCTTCTATGAGTTTTATGATTTTGGATCTTATGTTTAAGTCTTTAATCTATTTTGAGTTAATTTTTGTGAGTGGTGTAAGGTAGGCATCTAGTTTCATTTATTTGCATGTGAATATTCCGTTTTCCCAGCACCATTTGTTGAAGAGACTGTCTCTTCTCTATTGCGTATTCTTTGCTCCCTTGACAAATATTGGTTAAACATGGGAGGAAGTGAATTTCAACTGGGCTTTGGAGAGTGAGATAATCTGAGGTTTATGGATGGGATGTATGAGCAAGACAAGAAGCATTGTTAAAGGCCAAAGCAAGTGTATTTGGATCAGTGGAGTACTGGTAAATATTTAACAACCAGCAGGAGTTAATGGAAGGTGTTGGTTTGTAGCAATAGAAGATTTCTATTGTAAATGCTTTTGTGATAGCCAATTTCAAACTACCAAAGCAAAGTCAAGCAGCTTGCAAAATCTCTGGCAAATTATCAATGGGCTCTTATGAGCCCATAAAGGCTGCTGTATCCAGCACACCACTGCCTGGTGTGAACATGCCGAATTTGAGATGACTCTCAGACATCTAGGTGACCAGAGAGAATTAGAGGTGGGTTGTTCCCATGAGAGGGTGAGCCAAAGCAGGGTCTTGTAAGGCCCAATGGTCTGATTTATTTGGGCAGAATGGCACTGAGAAGTTAAGTTCCAGGCCCCCAAAGCAGCTCTGCTGTGAATCTGTTTTAGGCTTAAAAGGCAGGTACCACTTCATCAGTTTAAAGGCACCAAGTAAGACAGTATTTCAGGTGATATGCAAATTAAAAACTAACTTCAGATGAGCATGATGACCAACATGCTCTTGGAATTATCTTTTCCAAACAGCCCTAAGTAAACTCCCAAGGATTTCCACTGATGCCTATTACAGTATTTCCCATAATCATTTACTGCCATCTGCTGGGTGAAGCGATGCAACACTCAAGGACAAATTGCAGCTCGAGAACCACTTGAACTCTAAGTAGCTAGGCTGTTAGTCTTCTGCTGTCACTGTTGTTATTAAAGCAAAGCCATGAAAATATACCCAACCAACTTTTGTCAAAAGTCTAAAAGTGACACAAAAGTGACACATGTGGTGTGGGATATTCATGGACAAAACTATAAACCCTGCCCTAAACCTCACATTTTGTGCAAAAATTAATCCAAAATTTTGGGTCATAGAAAATGGAAAACATAAAACTATAAAACTTTTAGATGAAATCGCCGAAGAAAATATTCAGGATCTAAGGCTTGGTAAAGGGTTCTTAAACCCTTTAAGGCACTAAAAGCATAATTCATAAAAGAAAAAGAATGGATACATTAGACTTCATCAAATTAAAACACTTGTTCTTCATAAGACCCTGCTGAGAATATAACTACAAGGAACAGACCAGGAGAGAATATTTGCCAACCATGTATCTGATAAAGAACACCTATCTAGAATTTATAAAGAATCCTCAAAATGCAAAACAAACAAACAAACCCTAACTGTTTAATTAGTAAAAAGGCAAAAAAAAAATAAATAAAAATGAAAAGTTATATCACCAAAGGGCATATAGATGGCAAATAAGCACATGCAAACAGCATTATCAAATAGGGAGATGCAGTAAGATCATCCCCCCATCACACACCCATCAAAACAACAAAAATGATATATAATGACAACCCAGAATGCTGGGGGAAATTAGGAAAACCTGGGTCTTTCATACATTAGGATGGTGATGTAAAATGACACAACCACTCTGAATAATAGTTTGGAAGTCTCTCAAAAAAATGAAACATACACTTACTAGACAACCCAGCATTCATCCTCCTGGGCATTTAATCCAGAGAAATACAAACTTAGCTCCACACAAAAACCTGCGCATGATTGTATATAGCAGTTTTATATACTGAAAAGAGCTAAACACTGGAAATAACCAATAACTACAAGAGGTGAATGTTTAAACAAACTATGTAAATCTATAACAAGAACACAGCTCAGCAATTTAAAAAAGAGGAATAACAAACTGCGGTATATGCAACAACTTGGAAAGACCTCAAGGACACTGTACTGTGGGGGGGAAAAAAGCCAATTATCAACAACTCGCATACCATACGATTCCATTTCTATAAACACCCTTGCAATGATATGGGGATGGTGGAGGGAGGAAGTGGATGCGACCATCCAGGGGTAGCACTGGAGGTCTTTGTAGTGATGATGTACTTTCTTTTTACCCATTGTTGACTTTCTGTTTTCGAAGATGCAATCACTAGGAAAGTGGGTAGGACAATCTGCACTATCTCTGCAACTTCCTGTGAATCTGTAATTATTTCAAAATAGAAAAAAGGAATGCTCTTTGACAATTAATGTACTTGTGTGCCCAGTTATGATCAAATTAGCTCTTCATAGTGACTTCTAAGGGTAGGAATCCAGTTTACTAATCATACTTCTGCTGAACCTCTTTACTACCTCCTCTAAGCCTCAATTCTTGTACTCTAGTACATGGATGAATTCTGTCACACTTAGAACTTTTTATTGCATCTGATTTAATAATTTACATGTCTAAGTCTGTTTGATGTCAAACACGGGTCCATACCAATGTCATTTTAAAAATATATAGTTTTATTGATTTCAGAGAAGAAGGGAGAGGGAGACAGAAACATCTATGATGAGAGAGAATCATTGATCAGCTGCCTCCTGCACACCCCTTATTGGGGATTGAGCCCACAACCCGGGCATGTGCCCTGACAGGGAATCAAACCATGACCTCCTGGTTCATAGGTCGATGCTCAACCACTGAGCCACACTGGCTGGGCAACATCATCATTTTTGAAACGTGTGTTTAGCAAATGTGTATTAGGGGTTAAATAAAGGTTGGTGAGTGAGTGAGCTATATACAAATTAACTGTTCATTAATTTTAAGAAATAGAAGAATGAATGAGTAAATAATTTCATAAAATAGCTATGGGAGTTTAGTGTTCCTACAGGAAATATTTTAGAGACTGAAAGCACCTTATCTTACAGAAACAGGCAGTCCTCATTTCCTAAAGCTGAACAATTTCAAGATGGCCAGCAGGGGGAGAACTATTCCTTAGTTTATAGTTGAAATCTAACTATCTGTGGCTACAGGAGTTTCCTATGTTTAATTTTATCCAAGGCTTTCATTTATAGAACTAACAATGTTTCTAAAATGACGGGTTTTTCTTATTCTTACTGCAGTTATATTCAACTTGCAAATTCCCATCTACCATCGGACTTACCATCTATCCTGTCAATATGACCTCCCCCTCCTCAATTATTTTTAAATTGCGATAAAAACAAACACACACACAAAAAAATTTTTTTAATTACCATCTTAACCATTTTTAAGTATACAAATTAGTAGTGGTGAGTATATTCTCATTGTTATGATAAGCTGTAAAAAAGAAGGATCTCTTACCCTTTGAGACAACATGGAGGGACCTAGAGAGTATTATACTAAGTGAAATAAGCCAGTCAGAGAAAGACAATTATCACATGATCTCACTCATATGTGGAATCTAATGAATAAAATAAACTGACGAACAAATAGAGCCAGAGACGTTGAAGCATGCAACAGACTGGCATATTTCAGAAGGAAAGGGGAGAGGGGAGAGATTAACCAAAAGAATTTATATGCATAAAGGCATAACCCATGGATACAGACAATAGTGTGGTGAAGGGCTGGGGAGGGGGCAGGAGTCGGGTAAAGAGGGCCAATGGGGAGGGGGCAAGGAAGGGGACCTCTATAATACTTTCAATAATAAAGATAATTTTTTTAAAAAAGAAGATACAATATAAAGCAATAGAAGGAGATTTAAAGGGGGGATAACAGGCCCAAAGAAATAATAATATAGAAATAAATTACAAATAACAAAGAATAAAATAAACATTGATGAAAAATGGAATCAGGGGTGGTACACGGATGCTTGAGATAATCACAGTGATTGAAAATGTAGAAGAAAAAGTTGAATGCAATAATCAAGAAGCTAATAAGGTAAGAGGGGTGTTAACAATAGGAGGATGCATGGGATGATTATCACTTTCCTCCTTTTACTTTACAGTATATCTTTTTAAATTTCCAAAATAAAAATGAAATGTGTCAATTAGAAAATCATTGTTAGTTTTTATTTTTTGAATATATTTTTATTGATCTCAGAGAGGAAGGGAAAGGGAGAATGAGATAGAAACATCAACGATGAAAGAGAATCATTGATCAGTTGCTTCCTGCATGTCCCCACTGGGGATTGAGCCCACAACCTGGCATGTGCCCTTGACCGGAATTGACCCCAGGACTCTTCAGTCCACAGGCTGATGCTCTATCCATTGAGCCCAACCAGCTAGGGCCATTGTTAGTTTTTAAAAGAGAGGTTATTAGGAAGGTTTGGGGAGGTGGTTGAAAAGCAACTTACTGGAGTCTTAAAAAGAGGGAGAGCTTGGTGAGAAAATGGTCAGGAAATGGAAACCAGTCCCTTATCTGTCCTGTCCCACAGTGAAAGGAGAAAACTGAGAGAGAGCTGGGGGACAGAAACAACTAGGTGAATACTGTAGGAAAATGCAGGGACAAGTACATAGTCAAAGCAAAGAGATGGATGCAGTACAGAGGTCGGAATCACAGGTGTGTGTGTGTGTGTGTGTGTGTGTGTGTGTGTGTGTGTGTGTGTGAGAAAGAGAGAGAGAGAGAGAGAGAGAGAGAGAGAGAGAGAGAGAGAGAGAGAGAGAAAGAGAGAGAGAGTTAATAATTAATGAAACAAAGCCATGGAGGAAGTGAGGAGTCAGGTCTGGGGGGAAAAAAAAAAAAGAATCGCACCTCCTCTGTGAAAGACCAGAAGGAATGTGAGCAGGTGCAAAAACAGAAACACTGAAAGTGGAAAGGTAGATGATAAAAGACAAAGTCCTGTTCAGTATGTCACAGTGGTCGGCAAACCACAGCTCGCGAGCCACATGCAGCTCTTTGGCCCCTTGAATATGGCTCTTCCACAAAATACCACGGCCTGAGAGAGTCTATTTTGAAGAAGTGGTGTTAGAAGTTTAAGTTTAAAAAATGTGGCTCTCAAAAGAAATTTCAATCGTTGTACTGTTGATATTTGGCTCTGTTGACTAATGAGTTTGCCAACCACTGGTATGGCAGAATTCAGGTCAGCATGGGCTTTTTGGAATTGTGTTAACATCGCCATAGTGAACAGCACTGCAGTGAGGGAATATCTCTTATTCACTACTCTCTGTTTGGGCAAATAGAGAGGGTGTATGTGGTTATCAGTACCCAAACTAATACTTTATGAAGTTAAACATTGTTTTTGCCTAAATGAGCTTTCTGAATTGACTTTTTTTCCAGATTATAAAATTAATGCATTGTAGAGAAAGTGAGGATCACCCCAAATCCCACCACACAGATATAATCATGGTTAATATTTTAGCGAATTTACTGCCAAGAGAAAAGTGTGGAAAAACTAAAGAGGAGAGTTACAGAAGAAGAGGAGGGAAAGGGAATTCTATTTTTCTTTTCACCAAATGGATAAATGATCATATGCTATTTTAGAAGCCATCGTTTTCAATTCCTATATTGTGTATATCTTTGTTATCACAGTAATACTACTGAAAGGTACATGAAAATTTGAGTTTTTTCACTGTCAACTGTCATCAGAAATCTGATGGATGGAATGATTTCATTCACCTCTAATACTCCTTGTTCAATACATCTCCACCAATGCTAGATTCCATTGCCCTGGATTTCAAAGGGAGGAGGAAGGGGTGGGGAAATCTCTCTCCTCTTTGGTAAAGCAAAGTTGCCTGAAATGTGTTTGTTTCGGATGTTTCACCTGCTTATACCCTTCCGGGCTGACGTGCCTCTCCCCACAGCAGAAGGTTGTCTGGAGTTGATGAACGTGAGAACTGAGATGCTCCTGTGCGTCTCCATCCTTGCCAGCGAAGGTTTACAGCAGCAGCTTGTTGCTGGGAAACACTATGTGCTTTGTAAAGAGGTTTTCATTTGAGATGTCAAAACTCTGAATAGGTCATTCTTTCCCGTTCGGTTCAGTAGGCAGCATACTTTCCACAGGATGCAGGCAGTGCAACAACTGTGAATGGCCCTTGAACGGCATTACTTGATCTCTATGTACTATTTTTTAAAATTCTGCCTTGCGGTCTAGGAAGATATCTGTAAATGAACTTCTTTTTAAACATATCCCATTTGCATCCCCATCTGGCACTTAAAAAGTAGGGATGCAAAGAAGAATTAGTTTCTGTGTGATTGCTCTAGTTGCCTTCCTGTCACCTGTGATTCCTTAGCTGTTTTAAATGGATGTTTTGGTAAGATCGTGTCATTGGTTTTTACTCATCTCAACAGTGGTTTTTAATTGACCAACTACTCTCTGCCTGGCATTGTGCTAGAAATAGGGATAGAAAGATGATTTCTCTTATCAATGACAGATGACTTTGGAGACAAGGCAATAAACACATGAAAAGGAATCTACAGATTTGAGAAACATATTCTAAATGCCAGATGAGAGTTACCACCACTGGGGGGAAATATCCCACAGTATTGAATTGTAGTCCCTGTGAAACAGCTGTCATCACATCTCATCAAAGTTACAGTTTTGGGGAATAAGGCCAAAGGATACAGTCTTCGCAAATTTAACAGAAGAACACGGGCTGGAAAATATTTAGATAGTGCAGCTTCTTGGAACTTCTCAATTTCCTCGTGAGGTTTGTGGTAAAGTGTTCTCTTTAGGATACAATCTTGCCAGGTCCCTGGAAGCCCCAAGTGGATGCTAACAATCCTTTTATACCTATAACCACACCATCCTGAGATTATTTTCTTTCCTTGTATGGTTTCAGACTGCCTCTAGTAAGCGCTGTATTTGGATCTAGCATCAAGGGTCTGGGTACTGTTGACGTAAGAAATATCCAAGCCTGTAGAGAATTTTATAAGATTTTATTTGAGCCAAATTGATGACATATGCTGGGGAGCAAGTTCTCAAATAATCAGGAGAATAACACGTTTGCAGCTTCTTTTATGCACTTGAAATTGAGGAAAGAAGGAGCAGAAGATTATAAGAAGGTGGGAGGAAGAAATGTGGGATCGGATTACAGGTTAACAAGATTAAGTGCTCTCTGGAGGATTAATACTCCCTTTGAGGGATATGTCAACGATGTGTTAATTCAGATGCATAAGAACAATGGAGAGGGCTAGTTTAAAATGTTTCACTAAAGAAGCTAACGAGATTATGTCCTCTTTTGAGGGTGGTTACACCTTCAAGGGGTCTGGAAAAGAGGGCTGCTTCTGGCATTTTAAGGGTGTTTACCCATAAGCACAAGGAAAATGAACAGGGCTTGCTTAAAAAACTTTTACTATAGAAGTTATATGCCTGAGGTGTGACTACCCACCATTACCTGCCCAATACAAGGTTATGATCAAATCATCTTGTAAGATTATTTTTGGTCACCAAACTTATATATACCCCTTTCCATCCACAATGGGCAAGTTGAACTTAAATTTAATATAGCCTCTGGTGGCCCTAGCTGGTTTTGCTCAGTGGATAGAACATCGGCCTGTGGACTGAAAGGTCCCAGGTTCAATTCCAGTCAAGGGCACATGCCTAGGTTGTGGGCTAGGTTCCTGGTGGTGGGTGTGCAGGAGGCAGCCGATCAATGACTTTCATCATTGATATTTCTGTCTCTCTCCCTTTCCCTTCCTCTCTGAAAGCAATAAAAATATATTTAAAATAAAATAAAATAGCCTCTGATGGAAGGGACTTTTTTTATGTTGTTGTTTCCTTTTGGCATCCCATAGATACACAACCTATTCCAGAGATTTTTTTTTTTTATTTCTAGTAGGCTAAAACGTACTTTATGCATCTATGGTTTCTGGTATGCATATGATTTCTAGTAAACATCTTTATTTTTTCTCCAATCACTATTTATGTACAATGGAGAGAATAGATGCAAAAATTTCATGTTGAAAAAAATCTATGGAAGTTACAAGTTGGAAACTTTCCCTCTGGTTTCAGACCATTCTAAATACTGGAAGGATATTTATATATGCCTGTTGCTTGCTTTTACCTGGAAGTATGATTAAATGTAATTAAAATACCCAAAACAAGAATATAGGTCACAGATCAGAAATGGATGTTTACTCTGTGCCTGAAGTGAACTTTGGATCTTTTTTCTCCTCCCAACAATATAGCTGTGGTTTATTGTCTACAACCCTTGCCCTCACTATCAGTCCCTGGATAAACACCACCCCCCATATGTCCTGCCCCCACCTTCTAAACACACACACACACACTCTCTCTCTCTCTCTCTCCTCTCTCTCTCTCTCTCTCTCTCTCTCCACACAGGAAAGCAGCCAAGCTTCTGTATATACAACTTTTATTGGTACATCCCCATTTCTTAGCTTAGAGACTCTTATAGTCTGTAGATTATTTTTTCTACCTTACAATATAGACTGGCCAAAAATCCAGGGAGAATGTCTTTAGACTGTAGCCAAAATTTTTTACTTAATGCTCATGAAAGTGCCCACCCACCAATTCCTGTGATAGGCTTCAGCATGAAGTGTAATCATATTTAGTTTCAAAGTTCAAGTGCCATTTTCTATTATAGATAAGTATGTACTCACAGGACAGGGCAGGACAGTTATTGTAACAAATGAGAGAAAAATGTCCAAGGGGGTAAGAGCCTCTCCTGTAGGAGAAGGTGGTTCAGCTCCTTCCCTGTCTGTCTTATCTCCTTAAACAGAACCAGGCCAACTGGCCTAACAGCACTCTACATATCTACTTACCTCCCTGGACCCTGGACATTCCACTTCTTCCCCTAAGATCTGCCCTCTTTCCTCTAATATTTGAACGTATTTTTAAGTCCCACCTGTTTGTTTGCCTGCTGTGCAATTGACTAGCTATGCAATTTTATATGGAAGTTACTTACCTCGTTCTAAGAAATACTGACCAGAGGCACAGCAGTAAAATTAGGAATAAAAATTTTGCTTAGCATTTGAGAAACAAAGGATAGCCTTTATTGGAGAAAGTAGAAGTGTTTCCCTATATGGTCATATGAATTCACCATTCAAATTGGGAAAGTGGTAACTAGTTACATGCTTTAAATTGATGAAATAGTGAAAGGAGGGATCTCTTTCAAGACACGACAAGAAAAAAAATAATACTATATAAGAGCAACTGGGGGGAGGTGGGGAAGCTAAGCAGAAAAAGATATGGATGCTGTTTCCTTTAATGAGTCAGCACAGAATTTATAGTCTGACATTTCCTTTAAGAACAGATTATTATAACAAAGCAAAAAATAAAATAAAATAGTTGTATATTATAAGTTGGTCACGGTGATACTTGTAAAAAATACTAGCAATAGCAGTAAATGGCAAAATGTCAAAAATATATCCATCCAGGGGAGGATACAATGTCTTTTTTTAATCCATTCACCCAAAGAGCTTCAGTTCATCCTTCAAGTCCCAGCCCCAATGTCACCACCTCTGGGAAGCCCCACTGATACTGCCAAGCAGCACCTAGTGCTCCCTGGCACCTCTCCCCTGGCTCCATTATAACATTTACCACTTCTTAGGGATCATTTACACTTCTGCTGCCTCTTCTCTTTCTCCAAGATGCTAAGGATTTTAACTTTTCTTTGGGCTCCTGCTGTCTGGCAAAGGTGAGAGATATCTGTTCATTTCATTAAGATCTGCTAAGATGCTTCATGTAGAGGAAATCATGTGCCTGCATGTATTTTGAAGAATAGATAAAGATCAATGAGACACTTCTATGAAGAAGTAGATATCCTTCTGCTAAGTATAGATAAAAAGCTTGGTTATCTATATATATAAAAGAGTAATATGCAAATCGACAGAATGGTGGAACAACCAGAACAACCACTCGGCCAGTCGCTATGAGGCGCACTGACCACCTCTCGGTCCCTCCCCCTGGCGGGCAGGCTCCGATCCCTTGATGGTGAATGGGGAACTGGGGGTGGGTGGCAGCGGCTGCCAGCAGCCAGGGAAGATCACAGGCCAGGCCTAGGGACTGTACCCATGCACGAATTTCATGCACCAGGCCTCTAGTTATATATAAAACAGGAAGATTCTGAAAGGTAGAGAGCAGAGAGACAGACTAGAGTACTTGAGACCCAAGGAACAACACTGTGATGAGTTTCTGAGTTTTCTTGTTAGCTCATATATTCCAGACATGGAAGTGACGAAGTCAGCAACCTGGAAAAGCTGAGTACAGACAAAAAGACACCCTAAAAATGGCCCATGCTCTCTCTCTAGCCAAATGAGCAGAAGAAGAGTAGCCTAGCAAGAGAAAAAAACAATAACTGCTCCCACTTCAGCCAAACACCACAGAAAAGATCATGACCCCACTCAGGCAAGTAAAGACAGAATTGGGAGCCTAGACTTCCATCCTTGTCAGGCTGCGAATAGGTGCCCCAACTCTCCTGCCACGGTAATGATAGAGAAGGCTGAGTAGGGAACTGGTAATTTCCTTCCCACCTGGTGATAATAAACCTTCCCCTGCCACCCCAGCCCACAGTGTCAGTGGAGACCACATGGGGACAGTTCAGGGAGCCCTGCACATCCCAACCACGGAGGCATCAATGGAGGTCAAGTAGGGAGCTGAAGTCCCACCATGTCCAGTAGCAACAAGGGTACCCACTCATCCCAAGTATCAATGGAGACTGAGTAGGGGACACACCTATCAATAATGAGGCAGTGACCCCAATCCCCCTGCTAGGGTATTAGAGAAACTCAGCTAAAACAGAAGGTTTAAAGAAAGTTCATAGTCATATGACATAATACCTAAAATATCCAGATTTCAATTGAAAATCAATATCACACTGTAAAACAGGACAACCATTTTGAATGAAAAAAGACAATAGATGCCAACATAAAGGTGACAGAGATGTCAGGATTGTCTGACAAGGATTTCATAGCAGCCTTTATAAAAATGCTTCAATGAGCAATTATAAACATTCTTAAAACAAATAAAAAAATACAAAGTCTCAGCAAAGAAATAAAAGATACAAAGAACTAAATAAAAATTTTAGAAATAATAATATAACTGAAATATTTTTTTAAATGAACTCAACAGCATAATGGATTAGACAGAGAAAAGAATCAGTGAACTTAAAGATAGAAATTACTCAATTTGAACAATAGAGAGAAAATAAAACATTTTTGAATTAAAAAATAATGTGCTGAGCGCCAGGGATCTGTGGAATGAAAACAAAAACTTATGAAACTTTCTAAATTATTAAATAATTTTCAGATGCAAATTGTATTATCTAAAGGCCTCTGTGACCCCAAGGCTGTTGGAGAATAAATATCATCTGAAGGACAAATACAAATCTTTGGTGCACTAATAGAACACCTAAATTAGACCCAGGGAACCTAAAAGTGAATGTAGCCTTTGAAGATTCACAGGTTGGCACTGAAGGATGTAGTCTATGCAGTGGATAAATCAAGTTCATTTATCGTGACCACCACGTAGATATGAAGTGATGATAACATGTTCTCTTCAAATCTATGGAACTTCAAATAAACAGCTCAGTGCAGTATAGCTCTGCTGTTGGTGGAGTCATTTTTATGTACAGAGGAAAACATTCCTACCATCTCGATGTCAAATGCCACCTTGCATGTGTTGACAGGTTCTCTGAAGTTTCACCAAGATAAGACATTTTTAACAGTCTAAACACACCACTTTTAGAGCTGTTTTCAACCTATGTTAATAACCAGTGAGCAGGATGGGAATATTTTTCGTTTTCAGAACAAATATAGAGTAAACTTTATAAAGATTGACATATCAATTCACAGATCTTCCTCAAGGTTTAACTTGTTAAAGCCTTTAAACCTGGAGAAGCCCAATCATAATTAAAAAACCAACAACACAGGATTACATATGTTGCCTTTTGAGAACCTCAGAAAAATTTTGTTCCCATTAACGTTTTTTATTAAAACTAAAATAAATGAAATTTCAAAATCACTTTAAAAAAAAAATCAAGAATCGTTTTTAAATTCTTGTGAAGATACTAACGTAACATGGATTAGTCCAATCCTATTCATACTCCTGCTGTTGCCAGCTCCATCAAAGTTTATTCATGATAATAAGAGTCAAATATCTGGTATCCAGACAATGTTCACAGGCTACTTCTTCCTTTAAGAGAAGTAGAAGAGCAGTTTTAGGTTTGGTCTGTCTTTATTTCCAAATTTGAATTGTTACACATTCAAACATGTGCAAGACTCGATAGGAACACTTTCCTAACTGCTATGCCGAGGCCACGCGTTTCCCTGAGATGGTCGTATCACAGAGGAGTCCCAGTTCTAACTGTGGTCGACAGTCTCCAAACAATGCAATCGTGTGAACAGAGGACTGTGTAAAATAGAAGGCTCTTTCAAAAAGATTTATGGTCTGTTTTTGGAATAAAAAATGTATGTCAGTCTTCTTGGTTAAAAGTTAGCAAATGTGTTTTCAACTTTAAAATGTCTGAAATTGGCTCTTTTCTTTCTTGATAGAAGCTCAGTCCAGTGATGTGTTCAACATCTGTGATCCGAGCTCTGTGTAATTTCAACAACTCTTCAACCCATGAGGATTCATGCTTCCCATGCTGTGAGGGTAGAAAATAAAGAAGAAAAGTCACTGGAAAAGAGTTAGTGCACTTTCCCTACCAGCCTTCCATGTCCCCCATTTTAATTAGCTTTGACACTTTGGTTCCCAAATGGCAGATGCCACAAGATTTGTTAAAATAATCCCTGCTCTTGAGTAATTTACCATTTAATATATACGATGCTTGTTTGTTTAATCAGATGTATCAATTTTGGGAAAAGACAAGTATACCTGGATTAGATGCTCATTTATTGCATTGGTGCAAGAAATTTCAATGGTGTAGGGTTAAAAAATGTTGGAAAACAGAAGCAACATGGGACGGTAGAAAGAATGTGGGAATTAGCTTAAAGAAACTTGGATTCAAATTCTGGTTCTGGCATCACCTCATCAGGTAAACTAAGGCGAGTTATTTAACATCTGAATACATCCTGATTCTCGTACCTTGCACCTTTCCTAGAGGGTTGTTTAGAGGATCCAATGTAATGATGGGTGCAAATGCACAATACAAACACTAGTTCTTATCAGAAACAGTTATGTACATATTTGCAATGAAGAAAAGGTTGAGGGAAGTGGTAAAACACAATCATTTCTGGTGAGGTAGTAAAGTCTCAGCTAATATGAGATCAGTAAAGAATTAAAGACATATGCTCTGCTCTGGCACATGGAAGCAGAGCTGGTAGCTGAAACAGGTGATAGAGGTGGCAATTGCACATCTATGTAAATCCTTCTGAAAAAAGCTCCTGGAGGACAGATGAAGAAAGTATCCAAGGGTTGGTGGGATATGACTGTACTTTAAAGACATCTCTCAATAAGGTTCACATACCCTTAGGACATTATTATTGAAAACTAGAGGCCCAGTGCACAAATTGAAGGCATCTCTCAGCGCAGCCTGCACCCTCTCGCAATCCAGGACCCCTCAGGGGATGTCCGACTGCTGGTGGGATCGGGCCTAAATGGGCAGTCGGACATCCCTCTCGCAATCCAGGACCGCTGGCTCCTAACTGCTCGCCTACCTGCCTGCCTGATCACCCCTAACCGCTCACTTGCCTGTCTCATCACCCCTAACCACCTCTGCCTGCCTGCCTGATTGCCTCTAATCACTCTGCCTGCCTGCCTGATCACCCCTAACAACTCTGCCTGCCTGATCGCCCCTAACCACTCGCCTGCCTGCCTCATCACCCCTAACAACTCTGCCTGCCTGATCGCCCCTAACCACTCGCCTGCCTGCCTCATCACCCCTAACAACTCTGCCTGCCTGATTGCCCCTAACCACTCGCCTGCCTGCCTCATCACCCCTAACAACTCTGCCTGCCTGATCGCCCCTAACCATTCTGCCTGCCTGCCTCATCGCCCCTAACCGCTCGCCTGCCTGCCTGATTGCCCCTAACCACCTCTGCCTTAGTTCCCACCAATGCAGCTTCATCCAGAAGGACATCCAGAATGACGTCCATAAGGTCATTCGGCTGTCCGGTCTAGTTAGCATATTATGCTTTTATTATTATAGATGATAAATATAGACTTTTCACATAAAAGGGAAATAGGCTAATAATTTCCATTTTCTCATTAGCCTCCAATCATCCACTACTCAATACTGCTCAGCCTGCTTCTCTGCAAATGTCTTCCTTCTGGCTCTCAAGGTAACAGCTCTGACTCAGTAGACTACTTGGCCAGTAGATAGTTTCCATCTGTTCCAATGTTTACAGGAATATATAAAAAGTACACATAAGGCATCTGTTCTCCTAGGCCAATATCCAGCCAATCCTTAGTCACTGCTTGTTTATATTTAAGATATCGGTACAATAGCTTTTGGAAAAGTAGAGATGGAAAAGGAACTCAACACATAATGCATGGCATTTAATATCATTTTGGTCAATGTGATGTAAGCATAAGTCTGTTGATGACTTTTTTTTTTTTTTTTTTTTTTGGTGTAGGGTCCCGCATTCAGACACAACACCTAGAGAAGTAGAAACCATCTTTAGCCCACATAGGCCACATGCTAAGAACAGTGGCACAGAAAGACAGGAAGGTCTGGGTCCCTAATGGTGCAGCTGAGCTGTGCATTGTCCCAAGACTGTCCACCTCTGGACTTTCTATTATATGAGGAACCTCGTATTTGCTCAGTCACTGTAACTGGGTTCTCTGTTATTTGTTGCAGAACACAACACTAACTGATACCTTTAATGACTATTTAATCTCTCAAGGAAGAGAAAGCAATGAGCAAGGAAATGTTTGGTATGTGTCCAACAGTAGGCACAACACTGACCAGTTAGCAGAGTTAGATGCCCAACATAAATCCAAATAGCTAGCATCCTGTTATTCTGTACTTAATTCTGAAGAATGAGGGGAAAAAATAACTTAATGAGAAATGTGTTCTAAAAGGACTGGTCAATTGGTTCTGAAAGTTTATCAGAGAAACAATTAAAACGAGACATATCCTCATTCATTTTAATGAAGGATATAGAGCAGTGGTTCTCAACCTTTCTAATGCTGCGACCCTTTAATACAGTTCCTCATGTTGTGGTGACCCCCAACCATAAAATTATTTTCGTTGCTACTTCATAACTGTAATTTTGCTACTGTTAACGACCCACAGGTTGAGAACCGCTAGCAGGGTCGCCTAAGACCATCGGAAAACACAGATATTTACATTACGATTCATAACAGTAGCAAAATTACAGTTATGAAGTAGCAACGAAAATAATTTTATGGTTGGGGGTCACCACAACATGAGGAACTGTATTAAAGGATCACGGCATTAGAAAGGTTGAGAACCACTGATATAGAGAAAGACCACTAGGTCAGGGATGGCAAATGGGCCACTGTACTATACTCATGGGCCCACCACAGAGCAGTGTCTGTTTTATTCACTGCTATGTCCTTAGTTCCTAGAGTACCTGGCAACAAATATTTATTAAAGGAAAGAATAACTGGACCAAAGAAGGCTTAAAAGAATAAGTGAAGGGGTAAATGAATTAGTGACACAGCACTCTCTCCAGCCAGGCTCAGACTGGGCCTTGAGATCTTTTTGACCACAGGACTCCACATGTCAAAACCAATCCATTGAGACTGGTAGAAAAGCCAAATATATTTGCCAATCTAGGTCTAGACTTACTTTGTATAAATTCAATGGCAAATAAAATAAAAATAAAAAAAGGAAGAAAGAAAGAAAAGAAAAAACCAACTAGGATATCTTAGAAGTACTCTGAAAAAAAAAAAAACATTTTGACTCACCATAAGGAAAAGCTTCAAAATTGCTAAAATTTTAATGAAATCTTGATGCTCAATGACTACAGTTTAGATTTTTTAAATTTTGAGCAAGCAAAAGAACATAAAACAATTATTTCTAAACATTCAAATGACAACAGAATAAGAAAAGATAATTAGGAACAAACATGATTTTTATAATAAAGTGATATATAGAAAATTAATTTGAAATGTCTAACCAGGTCCCTCTGAAGATATGTCTGTTTAGAGGATCAAATTTAAAATCATCCTATAATTTCAAAGTATATTCAAGTTATGTTCTCTCCCACAATAATGTTAGATATAAGACACACACGGATATATTTTCAATGTTTAAAGTAAATTAATAAAGGCTACTTACCACACAGCTTTCACTGTTATCAGTCCTGTGAGGCAAAATGAAAGCTAATGTATCTAAATTTTCACACTGTGAGGGCGTCTGGGATATATTTTTACAACTTGTTAGCACAATGAAGAAATGGGTTGGTATCAGAATTTCTTGATTACGGATGAGTCTGCTGTTTCTGTAAAACAAGACAATATTCACTTTAAGAAAGAAATAACAATCTTCCTTGTAACGAATATTTCAGTAAAGCATTTTTTCATACAATATTTCTAAAAATCAAATTCAGTCAAATAAGTAAATATATTATAAGAAGTCAGTAATCATAATACTTCAACCTATTCTGCCAGGTTGAGAGAGTAAGAACTAGAAGACAGATAAACTCAACCCAAATAATTTTTATTTTTTATAGAAATTTATTGAATTTGGAATTTTTAAAATTCTACCTTAACACACTGGAATTGAGACACAAATATTTTTTAATACCTACAACTAAGATACTAAAGCAATAGTCTTTTAAACTCTGTGTAGTTGTGGACAGACAGTGGACAGAGAGAGAGAACTGGGTTGAGATTTTTTTTTTAATTCCGGCTCCTTCAGAGATGCCACATTGCTGTGAATTCTCTGTTTTAACTAGATTTTTTTTTCTGTACCAATAACTTTATATTTTTTCATTGCAGCATATTCTCAAAGTTATTCCAAGTAACACCTTTGCCTCATCTTAATTCTGTTTCCTTTGGTCAGGAAGCTAGGTTTGTTTTGTTTTGTTTTTTCAGCATCTTTCAAAATTTAAGGTAGTGGTATCATTGTTTTCAAATACAATTTTATGTAGAAGCATAATATATAAAACACATTAAACCAGAGAACTCTGGCCCGACTGGTGTGGCTCAGTGGTTGAGCTTCGACCTATGAGCTAGGAGGTCACCATTAGATTCCCAGTCAGGGCACATGCCTAGGTTGCAGGCTCAATCCTCAGTAGGGGACATGCAGGAGACAGCCAATCAATGCTTCTCTCTCATCATTGATGTTTCTATCTCTCTCTCCCTCTCCCTTCCTCTCTGAAATCAATACAAACATATTAAACAAACAAACAAACAAACAAACAAACCAGAGAGCTCTGGTTAAAGCTGTGAATGGGAAAGGTATGAAGTTGTTTTCTTTTCTTTTTTTTAAATATATTTTATTGATTTTTTACAGAGAGGAAGGGAGAGGAATAGAGAACTAGAAACATCGATGAGAGAGAATCATCGACCAGCTGCCTCCTGCACACCCCCCACTGGGGATGTGCCCGCAACCAATGTACATGCCCTTGACTGGAATCGAACCTGGGACCCTTGAGTCCGCAGGCCGATGCTTTATCCACTGAGCCAAACCGGTTTCGGCTGAAGTTGTTTTCTTTACCCATTTTATTGCTGTGATCTATGAGGCAGTTACAAGGGACCTTGATGCCTCAAAGGATATTAGTAAGAAATTGTGATTTTATAAATTAATATGTGTATAAACAGTAAGCCCTAAATCAGCCTGCAAGAGTCATTCTTAGAAAGAACCTCAATCTCAGCAGAGTGTTCAGTCCCTTTTTCTCATAGCCTTAATAGCAAAATTAGTCCAAAAAAAATCTTTGAATCACTGTTTTAATAAAGATCAACCCATCTCTAAAATGTTCTCCACCTCTCCTTTATAGAAACAGCCTCGCTGATGTTTCCTCCAGATGATCACTCTATCCTTCCCCTCCAGCCAGAGTTGGGTAAAAGCTATGACATTCACCCTGGCCTACAGCTTTATTACCCTGTTGATTCCTAGACTCAGGATGCCTCTAGCTGCATCATATGGTTCTTTATCTTCTAACTGGAAGTATGTTAATTAAGATAATATCCTAGCTACTCACAGAGATTTTAAACACTGATGTTCTCTTCTTAGTGGAATCTGAGCTCAAGAATTACTCATCTGAGCTCAGTGGTGGAGGAACACTTCTTTCAGCTAAAAAATGTTGTACTGCCCGGAGCCAGTGTAACTCAGTGGCTGAGCATCAGCACGGGAACCAGGAAATCAAGGTTTGATTCCAGGTCAGGGCACATGCCCAGGTTGTGGGCTCGATTCCCAGTACAGAGAGTGCAGGAGGCAGCCAATCAATGATTCTCTCTCATCATTGATGTTTCTATCTCTCTCTCTCCTTTCCTCTCTGAAATCAGCAAAAATATCTTTTTAAATGTTTTACTGAACACTGAGCAAAACATTAAAACTAATCAGATATTTCAAGGGCTTCCAGTGTAATCAGACATGTCACGAACATAAATCTGAATCGTAAAGGTCCTGCTGACTCATCCAGAAGATAATCCCACTCGACAGCTGTTGTTAAGGGTTAATAAAATATGTTCTTACTGTTTCAGAGTCTCTGCGGCATCGTAATGTCCATCGTAGTCAGAGTCAAACACGGGACCACTGACAACATTGACGCCGTTTCTTTCTTCAGCATACCTTGGCAGTAGGGTGCCGTGAAAGTAGCGCCATATCACTGAAACAAGGACAGTGCAGTTTCAAAACAAACAAGGAGCCATGCTGTCATGTAAAAGAGATCCAACACCATGATTCAAAACTAGCATTTGTAGTAATTACAGATAAAAGTCAAGTTTGGCTTCAGTCTTAGTGTGAGGTCAAAAATTTACTGTTCAACTTTGGCCTTTGGAAAGACTAATACACAAATGTTGCATCCAACTCTATGTCAGCCTTCCCTGGACCTGGGCAGCATCATGAACTTGTAGTCACATGTCATCACTAAGCATTAAAAAGAAATGACCAGCCGGAACCGGTTTGGCTCAGTGGATAGAGCGTCGGTCTGCGGACTGAAAGGTCCCGGGTTCGATTCCGGTCAAGGGCATGTACATTGGTTGCGGGCACATCCCCGGTGGGGGATGTGCAGGAGGCAGCTGGTCGATGTATCTCTCTCATCGATGTTTCTAGCTCTCTATCCCTCTCTCTTCCTCTCTGTGAAAAATCAATAAAATATATTTAAAAAAAAAAAAAAAAGAAAGAAAGAAATGACCAACAGGAACAAGACAGGTTATTCAGATTTATTCTCAATATCTGAATATTCCCTTTGAAATATTCACAAATATTCTAGATGTAAATTAGAATAAAAATCTATTTGTATGCTCTATATTTTGAATTCCCTATGTCACTTGAAGTACATTTATTCTTGTAAGAGTCAAATGCTGCAATAATCAATCATGATATAAAATCTATTCATTTTGAGATTTAAAAAAAAAATTATTAGGAACTTCCAAATAGTGACACAGACTGAAAGTTAATAGACAATGTTAGCTTGGTAACTTAGAAAAAAACATTATATACTTTTTATCACCAAAAACGTTTATAAACATTTAAGGAGAGAGCAGAATAATTATATTGGGATATACCGTAATTCTAATACTGATAAAATTTTTTGTATATTAGAATTCTCAATATCAAACAAACCAATAAGAATGTATTTGATATTTAGTAATTTCATTTAGAGCAGGTCTTATCACATAAATTATAGTTATTATAATTTATATATATATACAGAAATCCATTGAAATTATGAAATGTAGAGTTAAAAATTTTTACCTTGAAAACTTGGGTACATTGGTACTATGTTAGTGGTAAGCAATGCTTCAGAATATATTTTATTTGAACCTTTGTTTAGTTCTACAAAGAGAATAAAAAGAACAACTATTTCATTCTTCACAAATAACACTGGAAATTATACTTTCTCATAGGATGTATTTAAAAAAATAAGCTGAGTATTATCCCAAACCCGTAAAACTTTCCCAGATAGTGGTTCAAGGGAGAAATTCAATGCATTTGGTTAAGTCCCTCAACAAAATAAAAATATTCAGATATGTTGTTCTTCAAAGAAAAAAACTTTACAAAAACTTTAATAAGAAGGGCCCCAAATTAAACATTTTCATATTTTACCTTATTTGTCTTATATTTTAACTAAAGCATATTGTGTTGACAATCTTCTGTCCTTAAACTCTTTCACGGTGAAAAGAAAAAACACAATATCTGGCTTCAGAACAACATCTACTACCAGAAAAAACATCACAGGATGTCTGCCTGGAAATGCTGTACAAGGCTTCTTTGTATGGATTCTCAGCTGGGACCTGGTCTATTTTTATAATGCAATGGCCAGGTTCTGACTTCAGACATTTACTCTGGGGACTGGACTGGGTATTAAGGGTATTTGAACACCAAGAGCCTTCTGATTTTTGCCTCTTTAGGGCAGCCTCAAAATGTGTTCTCATTCGCATACAAATCTGCCACTTTTAAAAACAGAACATTTAACTTAACAAGAAAAAAAGCCACTCCCTAAGGCCTATGTATTGGTGAGAGAGCAAGAGCATTTAGGCTCTACCTTTACCTAATTCTTTGACAAATTACGTTTTTGTTTTCAAACAACAAAATGATATCTGCTTCCAAAAAATTCAGATGCATTTTTCTGACCTCACAGATTTCTCAAATTCTGGTTAAAAGAAATGCAGAAAAACGCCTTACCTACAGTATCTGCACTAAATCAACTATCCTTTCAATCAAAAATAAAGTTTTCTAAATTTTACATTTGAGACCTAATTTTAAAATTTTCCCTAGTAGTTGTATTTCTCACTCACAATTTTCATCAATCAGTAAATATGATAATGTACATTGTCCCACAAGAAAAAAAAAAAAGGAAGAGAGAAAGAGGATGGGGGAAGAGGAGGTCAGGGAAGAAGAAACTTACGTGGCGGAGAGAGAAACCCATAACTTATTTTAGCATTATTTTTATAAAATGAACATTTATGGACAGGACTAAGGGAAATTCGAAGATCCTCATAAAGGCAGTTGGAAAAGTCTTCTGTAGAGAAACTGTCCTGAAAATCAAAATGAAAAGCACCATCAGGTATCAGGTATGTAAAAGGGAAGGAGATTACTTTGTAAGTAGTTGAAAGTGAACTACAACATAAAATTACGGAGCTCTCGCTGTCCGTGTCTTTCATCAGTTTTCCATTTCCTACTATGGTATTCATCTCTTTTCTATCTGAAGTGCAAAACTCTTTACAAATGAGGACATTAATCGTTTGTCATTTATGTGCAAATAGTTCCCTCTAATGGTGTGCTAATTTTGTTGATAATAGGTGTTTGTTTGTTTTTTACTCGAATTCAAACTTTTATATAGGGAATTGCTGATTTGTAGAAATTTGAGACTACCTTCAAAACTCAGTTACTCACTTGTGGGTGGGCGAGTGTAAAAAAGCCACTGCACAGCAAGGTAATGTGAAAACCTCGGGAGTAGTGATGACTCAGAAGTTTTGCAGCTTTGGTTACATAAGAAAGCTGATAATTTAAACAATCAAAACACCACAGTTGAGGTATTAAACAACAATAGATGGATGAGGGCCAACAAAACTGTGTGGAATGCTACACAGAACAAAGTCAAGTTTAAAAAAATGTGAAGAGTGTTTACTGTGTTTGAATATAGTCTTCAAAATGTATGTATTTTTAATTCAAGTTTAAGGTAGAAATTTTATGTAAATATCTGAATGTGTGTGTACTATATATTTTTAAACAGAAATTATATATATATATATATATGTATGTATGTATACACACACACACACACACACACACACACACACACACACACACATACCCTTATATTTTTATTTATCAATCTCACTGATATCAACAATAGTTTTATTTTTTAAGTTCAACTTATCTAAGCTCTCTATCTTTTAAGGACTTCACACAGCTTGCCAGATACTTTCAGTTTCTGAAAAGCTGGTCAGTCTGGTTTAAAACTTCCATCCCAAGTAAGATCTAAATCTCATCTCCACCCTTGTTCTCTCTTTCAAAGCCCATCTCTTATTATTTTTTCTTTCCACCACAGCCCCCAGGAGTGAGCAGGAATGGTGGTCTTATTCTGGGACATTTCCCTCACTCCTCTCAAGGCCTAACTCCTCTGGTTTGGGGGGGTGAACAGGACCCCCAGCCTCTCCCTAGTTTGGTTCAGGGGTCCTCCTGTGGATGGGTGGTATATGCAGGGAGGCAACTGAGCCTTCTCCATCTGTGAGAATCCGCTAAGAGTTGAGCAGTTGAGGGAAATCTGTGTACCCACATACTATGCAAATTGTGACTGATTGTAAAAATGATTTCATAAAATTATAAAGTAAAATCATAAAGTATTTAAACCAAAGCAAGAGAGAAGCCTTAACTGCACATCCCTCGTTTCACAGAAAAAGAAATATTCTCCAAGTCTCAATGTCACGAGCTAGTTACTGGCAGAGCTGGAACCTAATTTTTCTGACTCCATTTCAGTGACCTAATTTGAGAAGTGATTATAGAGCCAAGATTAACAATGAGAAATAATGCTCTCAATGGTTTGCTTAATGATAACTTGAAATAACCACACAGAACTAAAAGCGTGGCAAATACTTGCATTTCTGTTCACGGTGTAGGATGACCAGAGGGGCATCTGGATGTCGTGGCTGTAACCACTCACGAACTGGTGCTGGTAGAGCAGACAGACAGTGCTGCTCTTCTGGAGAACTCTGGGTCTTCCGTAGGGCAAGGTGCCACGCTTAATAACCTTCTCTTGGGTCACAGGAGGAAAACACAACCACCTTTTAAACGCACTTAGAGTGCATTACATGATAATATATATGATACACTCATCTAATTCTTTCCCCTACTTAAAATATTGAAACAATATTTTTTTAACAAAAAACTAATTAAAAGAGCAACACCATAAGCAATTATGGAAACAAAGGGGATTCACTGCACTTTTTGTCCATGAAGATTCTAAAGAGCAATGTAATATGAAGATATCACAATAAACACGAAACTGCTAGAAATTTCAGCAATTAGGACTTCAATTCCATTGCTAAAATTCCTTAACATTATTTCAATTACTTATTATTCAGGATGTACTCCAGAAAGAAAAATGCATGTACTTGGAAAGCAAAAGTGCAAACCTGAAATTATGAGACTAAACTGAATGAATCAATAATAGTATATACTGTTTATTGCCCTTTTCCCAAGTGTCATGTGCTTTGTAGAGTTCTTTGTAGACACCATCTAATTTAATTATTAAATAGCCCTATAAATTAAGGTTATATAACCATTTACATGTGAGAAAACAGCAGCTTATAGGAAGTAAATACTTTTTTCCATGGACATAGAATTTCTAAGCTCATGTTCAAACCCAGTTCTACCCAATTCCAACGTGCCATTCTTTACCACAACACTTTAACACCTTGGGAACACCGAAGGTTTCTCTAACCTGAACATTTATAGAATTTTATACAGATAAGTTCAAGTAAAGAATCGTGCAGAATTCACCTTTTATCCCAGCAGGAAAATAATGTGAGACAAGTAACTTAATCTATTAGAGACTCTGTCAAGTGTATCAGACACTGTATATTGAAGTGTCACTGAACATCCAGTCACAACTAACAAATTTCATCAGATGTCTGCATAGTCTTAATTTTCATTCACAGGTTATGAAGAAATAAATTTAGATAGTGATTCAATTTATACTCTCTTGTAATTAACTAAGAACCCAGTGAGATAGACATTTAACATGTATTTTAAATGGAAATTGCAAGATTTATTATCCTATATAATAAAAGGGTAATATGCGAATAGGCCAGATGGCAGAACAACCAAACAACCAATCAAAACGTAATATGCTAATGACATGCTAAGGCTGCTCAACCACTCGCTATGACATGCACTGACCACCAGGGGGCAGACAGTCAACTGGTCAACCAGTCACTATGACGTGCACTGACTACCAGGGGGCAGATGCTCCGGCCAGTAGGTTAACTTGCTGCTGGGGTCCGGCCGATGAGGACTGAATGAGATGGGCTGGACACGCCCCAATTGTGCACCAGTGGGGTCCCTCAGCCTGGCCTGCACCCTCTCGCAATCTGGGACCCCTCAGGGGGTGTCGGAGAGCCAGTTTCAGCCCGATCCCACAGGCCACTCCCCTTGGGAGGGCACCAGACGCAAGGCTCATGGCTGGTGAGTGCTGCTGTGGCAGTGTGAGCCTCTCCCGATCCGGACTGATTGGGCACCAGCCTGCGGCAGGCACAGGGATGAGCGGGAGCAGCAGGTAGGAGCTGCAGGCGGTGTTGGACTGCGGGTTTCAGCCCAATCCCTGCAGGCCACCAGAGGAACCCCATCTGTGCACAAATTCATGCACCGGGCCTCTAGTAAACCTATAAAAATCTTCAAAATCTCAAAACATCTTTACTATGTTCATAAAGAGTGATTCAGTTTCCACTAAATATACTGCATACTGTTTCCACTATAAATATCCCTTCTTTCCTTATGACTAACAGTCTAGACTGTCAAGCAAAGAAATCTCTATGTTTTATATCAGGTGGTCCTCCACTACTCCCTTTATTTTATTGGATATTCTAAAAATTGCCACCAAACAAGTTCTCTGTGGTTCACACTATTGAGAAAAAGCCTGCTTCCCTTGAAGAGTAAACATGCCTTACCTTCTGCCATGGTCAGATTCAACTGCGTCTGAAAATCCATGACTGGAAACATCTATAAAGTTAATAATACTATTTCTAAGGAATGACAGACATGTTTTAATTCTGTAAGAAACAACATCTATAGATTAATTATTCCATTGTGGAACAAACATACAATTTAAAACCATCTTGTACAAGTCAAAATTATTTTTTTTATGTTGAGGATAAAGGGATAAGGATGACAGTTGCAAAAGGACAAAATTGTTAGCACAAGCACCCTATTAATTGAAAGATAAGAATATAATTGCTACTTTAAAATTCTTAGCCCTACTCTACAGTCTTTCTAAAAGCCTAAAACAAAATCAAAACAACAAATTCAACTACTCCCCAAATTTCAATCTGTAGGGATCTTATGTTTTGCTCATAACCTGTTACATATTTTCATCCTTTTACGATACCTATATATTAAAGTTGGAGAAAACTGGAACAGTGTCATATATCCATTTTGTATCCCAAAAAGAGATATTTTCCTCCTAAATTTAAAATAGGTGGGGATGTACTTTATGAAAGGAATATGGTGACTGGTTTATAATCAAGACCTCACTGCTGGGATAACAGGACTCAGCTCAACTTCCCCCAAAACTGCAAGTCAAGTCACAACACCCAGGGATAAAAATAGAGGCAAAAATAAGGTAGAGGAAAAATAAATAATAAAAAGTCTGCATGTGTCACTAGAATTAGAAATAAATATTATTTTTACTCTCACTCATAAATTTTAATTTGATCATTAAGTCTTTCCACAGCACATGCTATGCAGAAAGTGCTATGAAAACATACACACTGGGCTCAACCTCTCAGCAACACTTACCGAGGGATCACACGAGCAGCCAAGGTTATCGCTGGGGGTCCTTGTGAAGGGGCACTGCACCGGGGGACGGACTTCTTTGGGATGCTTTGGGGTGTAAACAGGATTCTTTAGAAGGCGGTTAAGACTTCCATGAGTTCCATTATTAGGAGCAGGTGTCAAATTCAGTAAATCTGCATAATTCCAAACATGGTAAAGATTACTTAAAAGTTTCTAAATCAAATAAATAGTAGACTTATACTATTATTTATATTATTTAAAACTATATCTATATGAATCCTTAATTCTTTACCTAAAATAGAACTCTAAAACTCTCTTGGGATTTAGAGTATTTTTAACTATGCTAGTTTTTATGGAACTACTGAGATATATGCTGTACTTCTCTATAAACTTTTCTGAATTTTAATGTTTGTAATAACTATAGTTAGCATATGTTGAATGCTTATTATATGCCAATCACCGTGCTAATATATTTTTCTTACTTAATCCTCCAAACATTTTAATAAATTATTGTCAATGTTTGACAGATGAGTAATCAGAGCCTTTTGCTCAATGTCTCAAAGCTACTAAAATAATAGACCTAGGATTCAAAACTAGCTTTGTCCAAGTTAAGATTCATGCTCTTAATAATGGTAATAGCACACACTTATATAATAAAGCACTTACTATATGCCAGGCACTGTTTTAAGTGCTTTAAGATCTAGTAATTCATTTATGTAAATCAGCTCCTATTGAAAGAATTGTACTTAGGACATATTTAAGGTTTTGTAAATGCCCAGTATCATTATCAGAAAAAGGAAGTAATATTTAAGATGTAATATTCCACCCATAAAGTACTATTTTGGGTACAGAGTTCCCTGGCTGGTTTTGCTCAGTGTTTAGAGTGTCAGTCCGAAGACCAAAGGGACATGGGATCGATTCCTGGTCAAGGGAGTGTGCATTAGTTGCAGGTTCGATCCTGAGCCCAGTCCCAGTTGGGGCCAACTTGGAGGGCAAAGCCCTCCCAGAACAATTATAGCCAAAGGCTATGGTTGTAAGCTTGACCTTATAGTCCAACCTTGTAGTCCTAGGTAGCTGAGGGATGTGGGCTGCGGGAGGTGCAGCCAGTGCTGCCAAAACAAAGCTTGATGGAGTTCAGAGAATGGCAACAACAAGAAAGAAGCAGATTTGAAACTCGCAAGAACATTGTAAACATCTTGCCCTTGTTTTGCTTTGTGTGATCTGACTGTAAAATAAAGATCCTGCTTACAGGCAGGGTCACTGTTTCCTCATCCAGGCACAGTGATCCACCTGGCCCCAACTGTATTCTCTTGTCTGTTTTCGTTAATCCTTCACTGCCCCTCCTCAAGTTCAACACTGGCTGTGCTGGATGCAGTTCACACACTGATCTGATTCAATGGTCATATAATTGAGCCCTGGCACAAAGTACCAAGCACTGAGGATGTACAGACCTCCCTACTCTGAGTGTTGTACTTCACCAATGTGCAGCTTAGTGGAAAAATCAGATAAGTAATCAGATGGTATGTTGGGCACATTTTTTTCAATGACTCGGGATCAGGAAGGAAAAAGGGAGAAATGTGAGGGTCTATCTTGCCTCATCATAATCTCCACAAAGGTGCCCATCAAGTAACTTATTTTTTATAATCCTATTTCAGCTCTGTTTTCAGAAGGGATGAAAGCTGCCTGTTTACTTACCACACATTAAGTTATAGACTTCAATATTTTCAAAGGAATCAACTTCAAGGCCGTGCTTGAATCCAGGTCCATAGCCAATAAAGAGGGCCTAGATTGACCAGGAAAGTAGCAGTTTATGAATTCCAGTTATATATATAGTTGGTCAAATGTAAAGTACAGCATAGGGAGTATAGTCAATAATATTATAATAACTATGTATGGTGCCAGTTGGGTACTAGACTTACTGAGGACTCACTTAGTAAGTTACATAAATGTCTAACAGCTATGCTGTGACACCTGAAACTAATTATAATATTGAATGTCAACTGTAAATGAAAAACAATTTTAAAAAATTTTAAGTGAATTTATATTATTTACATTGTACATATATAAACTGATTATGTTAAGAGGAAAAATACTATGCCCAATGGACTTGGTGGGAATTTTTTTAACCCCTGTTGCACAGATAATCTAAGGACATCTAGAATAGTTTTCTTAACTTTACTGTAATTCCCGACTTGACATTCAGAACAATATTACAATGAAATCTAATTTCATCTATGAAATGGAATATAAACCTCACCCTGCCCATCCCACACAGTGTTGCAGGGATCAAATTAGATAATTATTGTGAGTATATTTTTAAAAATTTTAAGTGCAAAAAAAGTTTAATGTATTATTTTCATTTAGAACATAAGTATGATGTCTTCTCAAATATTAACAAATTTTCTTTCATTTACTGTGGAACAATATTGTTAGTGGAGCATAATATATACAAAATAATTATTGGAAATTTAGTAGGAGATATATGTCACATGTTCATGAAATATGAATATAAATTTTAACAAAAATATATCACTTTAATTAATACCAAAGAAAAACAACTATATGAAAGTATATTTCAGTATTTCTCATTCAAGACATATGTCAGTGTTTTTAAGTCTAAAACTTTATATACCAGTTTTTCTTCAGATATAACTATTATTTTTTAAAAATATAATAGGTATACTCACTTGCATATTTGAAAATAGGTTGTCAGAGCCATGAAATCCACCTCCACAATATTTCCTTTCTGAAGGATTCCTAATTTTTACATAATATGAATTAACAATGTAAAGTCAATTCATAAAGCAAAATTGATAACCATGGCATTATTTTCATTAATAAAGAATAAGTATTTTTTAAACAAACCAAGAAAAGGTAAATAAAATCACTTGGCTTTGAAAGCATTAAAAACCACCTTTATCTTTTATTTTGTAGACAAATCAACTATAAGCTATAGGATATAGAGAAAAAAACCCACTATCATTGAGACAGAACTGGTTCTGAACCCTGTTTGTGATAATAATTAGCTGTGACTCTGGAAATTTACTTATCTACTCTTGGTTTCAATTTTGTCATGTTAGGTTGTTTGTAACAATTAAATGGTTTAACCTAAATAAATGCTTGAAACATAATAGATGCTCCCTAAATATTAATTCTCCCTTAAGGGTAAGAACCATCTTGTCTTTCATATTTCCGAACACTGCAAGTGCAGGTCTCTAATAAAGTAGAGACAGTGCAATTCTGTTGACTAAATTCCTCATCCCTAGCTTTCTGCCAACCATCAAAAGAGTTAATGATCAAGTTTTGAGATGTTAACCATATTAATGATCCAAATAATTTGCTGAACACACCAATAAACTGAGGTTTATTGATAGACTAGCTTTCCCGTTGCAGGAAAATTCCTGCAATGGGATTTCCTGCTGCACTCTACCCCGCCTCCGTTCCTCCCTTGCTGCCCGCCTCGCCTTCTCCTCCGGCCCGCCCGCGTTTCCCTTCGCCCCCGGCCCCGCCTCCGCTCCGCCCTTGCCACCGGCCCCGCCTTCTCCTCCAGCCCGCCTTTGTTTCCCTTCGCCCCCGGCCCCGCCTCCGCTCAGCCCTTGCCGCCGGCCCCGCCTTCTCCTCCAGCCCGCCTTCGTTTCCCTTCGCCTACGGCCCTGACTTTGCTCCTCCCTTCTCCTCCCCCCGCCCCCCTGGCTTGCTTGCTTCTTCGAAGCTTTACTCCCCTTTGCAGCTCTTGGCTTCTTTCAACACTGTCTTGATATGCAAATTAGCCGCCATCTTTGTTGGGGCAATTTGCATACTCGTCCTGATTGGCTGGTGGGCGTGGCTTGGCTGGTGGGCGTGGTTTGGGTGTAGTGAAGGTGCGGTCAATTTGCATATTTGTCTATTATTAGATTAGATGAGTATAACAAGAATGAAAAAATAACTGTGTATAATGATGAAGTTAATTGGTCATTATAAGGTAAAGAGCTTTTGCCAATTATCTGCTAGACTTTGAAGACATTATTAGGCATAACTGTAATGTGCAGAAGAGATACAATGGCAAGTGGCAACACAAATCTGGAGCATAAGAAATAATCACTGTAGAGTAAGTGGACAGAGCAGTGGTTCTTAGCTGTAGGTGATCCCCCCTTGCTCGGGGACATTTGGCAATGTGTGGTGACAATCTGGTTGTTACAACTATAGAAAGAGTACTTTTTCATCTAGTGAGCAGAAGTCAGGAATGGTTTCAAACACTCCACAATACACAAGACAGCTCCCCACAATATTATCTAAAACGTCAAGAGGCCAAGGTTGAGAAACCCTAGAATAGAGTCTAGAGAATCATATTTGTGCAGTTTTCATATGGAATTACTAATAGATCAGGCTAAGTTTACCTAGGAGGCTATCAAACTTACAATGCAAGTTGCCACTGAGGGTCCAAATAGAATGTCAAGGGCTCAATCCTGTCACTTTTGGCAAAATGCAACCGCTTGGGTAAGAACTGTTTTAGGTAAGGTTTGAAGTGCTGGTTTGGCTCCCGGCACTAAAATCATAGAAGGCAAAGAAAAAACATTATTTGCAGATTTTTCTTAAGTGTAAACTTCTTTTAAAAGTGCTTTCTAACTCCATATGAATTTTTTCCTCACAAATATTTTACCAGCATGCCCAATAAGTCACATGTGGAAAATTAATGAGTTCTTACTATTTTGTATAATGTACAAGTTAAATATTCCCAGCTATTAAATATTCTTATTTTTACATGAAACCATAATCACTGCTTAGATGTCCCAGGATACTTAGACTGTGTCACAAGATTATATTTGAGTTACTACTGATGATCCTACTTTCAAACACTCGTATAACTACAATTGTAAGAGTTTTCTCCCAAAGTGAAAATTTTTGCCCTCGCTGGTTTGGCTCAGTGGATAGAGTGTCAGCCTGCAGACTGAAGGGTCCTGGGTTCAATTCTGGTCAAGGACACATGCCCAGGTTTCAGGCTGGATCCCCAGTAGGGGACATGCAAGAGGCAGCCAATCAATGATTCTCTCTCATCACTGATGTTTCTATCTTTCTCTCCCTCTGCTTTCCTCTCTGAAATTAATAAAAATATTTTTTAAAAGGAATTTTTTAAAAAGTAAAAATTTTCTATCAAGTAAAATAAAATAGTCTAGATCAGTGGTTGGAAAACTCATTAGTCAACAGAGCCAAATATCAACAGTACAACAATTTAAATTTCTTTTGAGAGCCAATTTTTTTTAAACTTAAACTTCTTCTAATGCCACTTCTTCAAAATAGACTCGCCCAGGCCATGGTATTTTGTGGAAGAGCCACACTCAAGGGGCCAAAGAGCTGCATGTGGCTCGTGAGCCACAGTTTGCCAACCACTGGTCTAGATAATTCAGCACCAGGACAAAAACTTACTTAAAAATAGGCATTAAAAAAGACTGGTAGAAAATAAATTGTGATGCTAATACAGTGTTAATGGTGGTACAGCTGTAGGTTTTTCCCTTCTACTGTTTTCAATTATGCTTTTCTTATACTGTCACATAAATTTAACAATGTCAATAAACAAATTCTTAAAACTTCCAAACCTAAATTATTGGGACATGTCCTTGAAGATCTTTAAAATCTACAATGCATTTAAATGTTGGCCCAGTTACTCAAAAATTCTAATCCTATAATCACAACAAATATTGAACATTTTCTAAATATATATTATACGAAACTAACAGTAATTAGATAATAGAACAATAAAGATACTCACAGAAAGATTTCTGACAATGGCTTCATAATTAACTGAAGGGGGACAAAGATAAAAAATTAATTATTGATAGTATGCTACAATTAGAAATAAAAATAATACAAATATATAGACTGTCAGATTCAAGGCCTATATTTCTAACAGCTCATTTAAATCATTATATATTAGCCATTGACAGAAATAAGATAGATGTTAGGAATCCCCACCCAAGCCAGTGAAATTATATCACACTGTCAAATGAAAAGGCAAGTTACAGAACATCCACCTAACCATCCATCTATCCATCCAATTGTCTCCATCTGACCATCTATCCAACTGCCTGTGCATCTGTCTACCCACCCATTAATCCATCCATCTATCTGTTCATGCAGTCAAATACTCATGCTTCCATCTACTACAGCTAGTATGATTTCACTGAATAAAAATAAAAATGAATGTGTTTTATATACCCATAGAAAATATCTGAGGAGACACATCCCAAACTTAACAGTGTTCATCTCTAAAGCAGCAACTGAGCTATAAATTAGGGGAGCTTAGGATAGGAAACTGTTACTTTTTGCTTAATATACTTTGTTAGTCACTGATAATTCCAGAATTTCAAAATAAGAGAGATAGAGAGAAACTCAGAAAAAAGAATAAATAGAATAGTTTTGGAACTGTATTTGCATAGCAAGTCCAAAGTTACCTACCTAGTGCACCTTGTGTTATAAATCAATTCCAGTCTAGCTTTCTAATTAGTTAGACTTTACATAATTTTGACAAAATTATCCAGATAAAAGAATATGTAATATATATATATATATATATATATATATATATATATATATATATGTGGATAAATAAATATAGGTATAGTTTTTGCTTTAATTTGGGAAACTTGAGGGCCTAACTGAGCTAAGAGTGTGGCTAAAGCTTAGCCATCCCATCCTAAATCCTAAACATTTCTGGGACTGTCATTCCTCTAACAGTTTTATAAGAGGTTTTATAGTTATTGTATGTTACTCTTATACATTTAAAAAATACTAATTAGGGGCCCTGGCCAGGTAGCTCAGTTGGTTAGAGTGTCATCCTGATACACCAAGGTTGGGGTTTGATCCCTGGTCAGCACACATACAAAAATCAACCAATGAATGCATAAATAAGAGGAACCACAACTTGATGTTTCTCCCTCTCTCTCTTTCTCTCTCCCCCCACCCTCAAGTCAATAAATAAAAAATACTAATTAAAATTTGTTATGCATATAGAGTCTATGCTTTGGGTCACTATGTTAATATATTTACATAACCATTTTCCTGCAGCAAAATCTATTTTTTCATCATAAATATTCAACAGTACCTATTAGCACATATAGCACTGCAGTGCCCAAACCTAACTCATTTTTTGTGTGTGGTTATTTGATGTTTATACCATCATTGTATATGTGGTCCCAATTTTGATAACTGTCAGATGAGCTTTCTTCTCCTTCCATTTTAGAAGTAATTCTAAAAAAAGATAAATAAAATTGCCCTAAGTATCTGAAAGTTACCAAGATGGTAATCAAAAAGAGGAGTATACATAAAAATTCTTTAGGAAAATTGTCCTCTAATCATTTCCTTAAGAATTTTGTCCTCTAATTTTAGAAAAAATTGATAGCCTTACTATTGTGAATTTTCCTATGTATAACAATAATATTTTACAACTTGTAAAACAAAGAGAAAAGAGGGGTATAACAGAGGTGCAAACAATTATGAAATAGGCTTGACTTTCAAAAGAATAAACATTTAAAAATATTTCTTGGTAGTCTGGGTGGTCAAGAGAGAAGGTACAATTTCTTCTTCTCTGTTTACAAAATACACTTTTATTGCTTTTTAAAATGGTTTTTAAGAAAGTCACTTCTGAGGACAGAAACCAGTTGCTTATAGAATTAATCACCTCTGCCAACATTCTTCCTCATAATAGAATATTATTCTATAACCTGAGTAAATTATTTTAATGGAATGTCATTAATTAAAGTTGAATAAATGTTGCTAAACTTTTCTCTTAAGTTTTTTTGTACAAGTAATCTTGAGCCTAATACAATCAAAACACATAATACAACATGAAATTGTATTAAGCTCACTGAATAATATTCTAAGCCATGAATACTATGGTGGTCAAACCTATCCTCACATTCAGTCCCCTGAGGGGAAGATTTGCACTGGAGATTATTTAATCATGAAAAGGAAATTAACTTCAATTGATTCTCTTTTTACTTGTTGTTAATCCTCACCCTAGTATATTTTTCCATTGATTTTTAGGGAGAGTGGAAGAAAGAGGGAAAGACAGAGAGAAACATTGATGTGAGAGAAACATTAATGGGTTGCCTCCTGCACAAGCCCTGACCAGGGTATAGGTTCGGAAGGAGCCTGCAACCAAGGTACATGCCCTTGACCGGAATCGAACCCAGGACCCTTTGGTCTGCAGGCCGACACTATCCACTAAGCCAAACCAACTAGGACTGATTCTCTTTAGTTTAGACATATCATGATTTCGAGGAATGTATTCTAGATATAATCATATTCAAGGTCAGCATAGAGCTATACTTACATGAATAGTATTTATCTGGGACATCAGAGGGTCTCAATCGAGCTGCAGGTCCATATACAACTTTAATATTTTTAACATCCCCCAGATATTTATTCAGATATACATATTTCTTACAACTGCCTTGTTCCATGCCTAGGTAAAAAAAAAAAAAAAAAATCCAAAACATGTTGCAACTTGAATGAAAAATTTAACATGTAGAACAAAATGTCTTTCACTTCTTGAATTTAATTCAATAAACATGTACTCAGTACTCATGTTAAATATCTAATAGGTAAGACACAGAATCCTAACTATATCTACCATTTTACTTTTTTAAAAAAATCTTTACCCTTTCCTTTATCCAAAATTAGTTTAATGTTTCTTCTTATGTATGTACTACTAGAGGCCCTGTGCACGGGTCCCTCGACCTGGCCTGCGGGGATCAAGCTGAAACCGCTCTCTGACATCCCTTGAGGGGCCCTGGATTGTGAGAGGGCGGTTCTTGGGTGAAACACCCAGAATCAGGCTCCCTCCTCTCTGGTTCTGGGGGTGTCACCCAAGAACCGCAGCTGCCAAGTCACCGCAGCTCAGCAGCTCCTGCATTGAAGATCTACTCCCTGGTGGTCAGTGCGCATCATAGCTACTAGTCAGAGTGTCTGCCTCCTGGTGGTCATTGCACCTCATAGCTACTAGTCTAACAGACAGATGGTCGCTTAGGCTTTTATATATATAAATAATATCTTTATGTCTTTATGAGAGTGAGGAGGAATATCACATTTTTAGAATAAATATGAAAGCCTCATTATTTCCCCCAAATCACCTAGGATATTAACTGTAAGTATAAAATTCTTATTCTCATTCCAGGCCTAGAGTTTCCTTAGGATATGACTTTTTAGGACTGTTTCTAGAAATAATTTTCAGTAATTATTTCTGAAGCAAACAATAACAACAAGAAAAAAAAAAACAATAAAAAGAACTTTTTTTCTATTTTCTTGTATCCACACCACTTCTACAGTCCCAAGGCTATTTAAAAACATGTATTGTAAAGATCACAGTAAGTAAAAATGAAATTAAAATAGTGCCAAAATTAATATATACTGCCTCCAAAGTCAAACTTTTTGCTGGGGGGAGGGGGTCAACTAGGGGGAAGGGGGGTAGGGGACATCTGTAATAATTTCAACAATAAAGATAATTTTTTAAAAAGTCGAACTTATCATGCTAAAACAAATAGAAAAGGTACATAATAATCTGTTCGAATTAAATCAAAATTGTTAGAGTAGATTTACCAAAATTTAATATAAAAGAATTTTTTTAACTATCCAAATTCCTGGTGTAAGTTTTCCCCAAATCAGGACATGGGTATAAGTATTTTTATTGATAGGCTCTTAGACTTCTGTGAATTCTGTGTTTCATTTGTATTTTATATTTAATATTATGTTTTCCTAAAGACTTTCCACATGAAACTATGTTTTTTTTAAAAAGAATTAACTATAAAAATAAGAGGAAATAATGAAACAATAATCAATCAAGTAAATTTGGGGGGGGGGGGGGCGCCATTTAACTTGAAGGGTAAATGATGCAAATTCAGATTACCATGATCTGAAATGAGGATGAGGTTCAGGCACCGATGCAAATTCAGCTCTTTGAGACCATCCATCAGCATGCCGACCATGTTGTCAACCCTCTGCAATGCTTTGATGATCTAAGAAAGAGAACCAATCTTATGTGATATATGCCACACTAATGGCTGTTCCTATATAAAGCTATCTCTGTTTAAAGAAAAACGGGAGGGAGGGTTCGGTGGATACAAATACTATGATGAACTGATTCACCTTTAGCCTAAGACAAGTCAGGTAACACAGGAAGGGCATGAAATAACTGCTGACAATTACCAGTGAAAGAGCCCAAATTCCACACATGCTTAATTCTAAATCTTGGGAATGGTGTTAGCTGAGCTGATTCGCTCTCCCTCCCTGGGTTCAAATGTTTCTTGTGCTCCATGATACAAAATGATATGGCCACCCAGAAACTGAAAGCAGTATTTGAGGTTTTAAAGCACTGCACCAATTACAAACCAGCCAGGAGTGGGCTCAGTTCCTAAGGGGGTCAGGTCAAATAAGATGTTACGTTTATTAGAGAGAGAGGGAAACAGCCTTAGTCCATGAGCTGTTTCCCGATCTCTCACTTCCTAGTAACCACTCAATGAAAGCTCTCTATACTTTGGATAAAATCACCACTCCTTTGGTGCCCCAGCTCTGTTGTAAACATGGTCTATGATGGTCAGAGATATATTTCCTAAGGTGGAGAGTTCATAGGAGGCTTCTTCTGCTATTTGACATATTACCCTACATTTTCCTAGAAAAGTGGAGTCTTACCCATTTACAAAATGTTTAAAGAGCACTAAGTTTTAGGCCAACAATGGGGGATATGGAGTGGATAAAGGCTTTGGAATTGAAAATATTGAATTTAATTCATCATCAGTTCAATTTAGCACAGTAAACATATAAAAAAAAAAATCCGCCCAACTCTTATTTTGATTAAAGTGCATTCTGTGGTTTAGTAAAATTGAGCTTAATACTCACTCTTTCCAGAAAGCATGGAATCTTACAGAACAGTCTAGAAACCAACTTCAAATCAAGGTTCATTCAGCTACCCATTACCAGGTTTAAGGAAGTAACCACTGATAAGAGGTACTTACTTCACTGCTGACTGGTCCATAGGCATGACCTGAAGAATCTGGTTCTTCTAAATACAGAGTGTAAAAGTGTGGTCTAAATCAAACAGTATCAAAATGTAATATTTTATGAACACATTGTACAACAGAATGAAAAGAATAATTCAACAATCGACAGTGAACAAAAAGTATACAACACTGGGGTAACGTTTCTAAACTTGCTGGGAAATAATTTGCAGGTTGCAAATTCTTCCAAATGTGACTGTAATAGCTCAACAAAGAATTCATTTGGATATCAAACCTCAGAGCCAATATCAAAGTTTTCTTGCAGTATGCTTTAAAATATTGTGTAATTTCTATAAGACGAAGGAGTATTTATGATACATACCTGTCATCTTTAGGAAGCTGTAGCCATTTAAGAACACCTAAAATTCTTTCTTCAAATGGTACTGAACTAAAATTAAGAATAAACAAGATGAAACAAAGCTGGGACCACTGTTTAGGTTTAAAATATAAATGTTTTTCTTCACAAAATTGCATTAAGAAAGATTAAAACAATCTAATGCATCAATTGTGTCTGAAGCCATGTAAGAGTTTTATTTGGAAACTTAAAATTGTTTTCCCAAAAAAGGAAGAAAAGTTAACCCAATGTATGCCATAAGCATCTATAGATGCAAGCAGCGGACCTTCCCCATAGGCCATGTGCATCTATAAAAAACAAATGTTTGTCCTAAGTGGCAGCCCTGACCAACTTTAAAATCATTTTTTGTAAGAATTTCCAACTGAAAATATTCAAGAACACCTGAATTGTAATTTATTTATTTTTATAATATTCATTGCAAATTGATTTTTTAAATTAAATTCAAAATATCATGGCATGTGGGGATGGTTTTCGTTTTGGACACGTGGCAGTTAACTGTTTAAGTTTTACACATATGAATGTTGTCATTGGGCTTAAAAATATGCTTCCTAAACTCTACTTGAGGTATTTCTCCTATACCTGAGAATAGCAATTGCTACCACGTGAAAAATCCATGTGTCAGTACACTCTTCCAAGGCACCTCATGAAGACTCACTTATTGATGGCTCAGCAAAAGAAGGAAGTAGGCAGCTGATGAACAGATAGTTCCCCGGGCAACATTTCCTCAGCAGGATTCACTACACCTTCCTCCAGGCACAGGATTTTGTTTACAAAACTCCACTAAAGTGTGTGCTTGCCCAACCCCATTACAGTTGCATGAGTTGTATTCTCTATTAGATTTGGAAAAGCCAGAGAACATATATCACTAATCTTTGAATCCCCTCTGCCTGGTATAGTGAATGGCAATAAAATCTCAATCACCATCCACGGAATGAAAATAATCTTCTATTATATAAAAGTCTAATGACCCTTACAGCGGAACGACCAGAACGACCGGTCGCTATGACGTGCACTGACCACCAGGGGGCAGACGCTCAATGCAGGTGCTGCTCCCTGGTGGTCAGTGCCCTCCCACAGGAGGAGTGCCGCTCAGCCAGAAGCTAGGCTCACAGCTGGCTAGCACAGCGGCGGTAGCAGGAGCCTCTCCTGCCTCCACAGCAGCGCTAAGAAGCGGCTAGCCAAGTGGTAAGGAGCAAGCAGGCAGGCAGTTAGGAGCAAGCAGGTGGGCTATGTAAGGAGTGAGCAGGCAGGCAGTTAAGAGCGAGCAGGTGGGTGGTTAGGAGTGAGGGGTCCCAGATTGTGAGAGGGCACAGGCCAGACTGAGGGACCCTCTGCCCCTGCATGAATTTCGTGCAAGGGGCCTCTAGTGGTAAATAATAAGGTGGGAAGAGGCACTGCACTATGCTCCAGTAAACCAGAGAGAGCTAACAATGACATAAGATCACCAAAGAAGCCCGACTGGTGTGGCTCAGTGGTTGAGCATTGACCTATGAACCAGAAGGTCACAGTTTGATTGGTTCAATTTCAGTCAGGGCACATGCCTGGACCCCTGTAGGGGATGTGCAGGAGGCAGCCAATCAACGATTCTCTCTCATCATTGATGTTTCTATCTCTTTCTCCTTTCCCTTCCTCTGAAATCAATATTTATTTATTTATTTGTTTGTTTGTTTGTTTGTTTGTTTTAAAAGCTATTCTATGTTATAGTCCTAGAAAAAGTACATCTACACATACCCATTATATATTTTATAGATGTCTGGGAAAATTCCATTAATTTCCACATCTGAGCCTGGCCAAAAATATGTGGCAGTCTTCAGACCTTGATATTTCGCTGTGAGCCAAATCTGGAAAAGATTACAAAGGAAAGTTAGGAGATTATGTAAATATTGATTTCTTAGGAAAACGTGTGTTCATGCAACACCAATGCATTCTTCTCAAGTGCTAGGATGTTTGCAAGGTTAATAAAATCCAGCAGTTAGATTTAAAAATAATAATGTAATATGACTCTGAACAGCAACAAAAATAAATAAAATAGAGACTAAATTAACCTAAAAAATATGGGCATAAGTCAGTTGGCAACTACTGCAACTTTTAGAGCCATACCCCTACTTAACAGGTTCCCCTTGAAAAAAGAAAAATTCACAAATATGCATGTCCAATTTATCAACATCTTAACTTATATAACCAATATTTATTAAGCATTTATTATTGCCAATTACAGTTCTAAATAGTAGTCCAATAATTATCCTAGATTATTAATTTAAATAACCCTCAAAAAACCCTTTGTGCTACTTAACAGTATTATCTACAGTACAGATATGAGAAAACTAAGGCACAGAAAACATAATTTGCCCAAAGTCACAGAGCTTTAATATCAGAGCTAAAATTTGAATTTTATAACCTGTAAATTACACATCATGCTCTTTTTCCAAGAGGATCACTAAGACTATCCAAATAGACCCTATAAAAATATTGTAACTATTTTTAAAAATAGAAAGGATACATCTAAATTACAGTCAGAGAGAATCTTCCAAGTTTTCATATGCAAAAGAAGTAAAAGTTTACCTCCTTCAGACATAGTTAGCTTGGTGTAGATCAAAATATTACTTCCCATTCACCTACTGCCATATGCTACTAATACAAGAAGATAGGGTCAAGCAGAAAGAAAAATGGCTCAGAATAACCCGAGCCCAATTCTGAAATAAATCACTACTCTCATTACACAATGACACAAACTGCATTTAGGATTATCAGCATTCATCTACAAAGGGATGGCCATAGACACGGTAAATGAAGCAGATTATTAAGCGTGCCAGGGAATCGGGTATTTTACTCTGACTGTAAGAGATGAGAACAATAAAAGAAACTGCTTTAGTCACTAAAACAAACAACTTACCGGTTCTCCTTTGTACCACTCAGGATTAAATTTCTCTTTACTTTTAAGTGCAAAGGAAGCATTCATTTTTGGATCGTACATTTTATTGTCAATTATGCCATGGGATTCTGGATAAAGACCCTAAAAAATATAAAATGCAGGTTTTATGCGAGCAATGAGTATTTTCATCAAAGAAAAAGAGGTTACTGAAGCTATAAGAAACTTAACACAGTTTGAGGGAAAAACAAAACAATGAGTATTATCAAAACACAACCAACCACTCAAAATGTTATGTAGTATTTGTTAGCAATGCTACGGATGAAGGGCTATATAAATAGGCAGCCTCCCAAATTGTGAAAAAAGGACTATGCTATCTTTTTGCATTGCTGAGGAAAGCATTTCTGCAGAACAAACTTTTTTTGGTTGGGATCCATACAAGCTAAAGTATTAACTTTCTGGCTTCCAGGCCAAATGAATTCTACTTTTCATTTTCCTGGATTCAAATTAAATCTGGAAACTTGGACTGAAACAAGAACAGGACTGTAATCCTATCCAGAGTGAGGCAGAGTGATTTGCTCAAACTCATCCATCAAGATGATTGATGGGCCATGGACACAGACAGCAGAGTGGTGGAGGCCAGGGGAGGGTTGGGGGCAGGGGGGGATGGGTGGAGGTGGGCAAAGTGTGTGTGGGAGTGGAAGGGGACATCTGTAATAGTGTCAACAATTAAAAAAAAAAAAGATGATTAGAAAGATAAGTTGCAAACACACCAGTGTGAGATAGTTTGGGGGCTTAAATAAAGTAAGCTACAAAACTAGTCAGATAAAAACAGGACCTAAGAATCAGAGATCTTAAAACTAAAAGGAACCAAGAAAGCATTTGTTGAGGTCTTTGGCCACCTATTTTCAGATGAGAAAATTGAGACTCGGAAGGTAAAGTGACCTTCCCAAGGCCAGGGCTAGTTAGTAGCAGAGCAAAGACCGACCAGAATCTAGGTTTCTTGGCTTAACTATACTTTGGAAAAGAAGTTGTTTGTTTGTTTTTTTCTGATCTGATATCTAATTAATCTCTCAAAAAATGCTACATTTACATCTCACGTCTGTGAACACATAAAAGTTGAAATGCAGAACTTACCGTGACAATGCTGTAGTGATTGGGGAAAGTTTTTGAAGGATATACTGGTCTCATGTTTCTAGCATACGTCCCACAATTTTCTACAAAGGAAAAAAATTAAAGATTGTTATTAAATGCAACTGACAATCTGTTTACGTTATTTAGTTGTGGTACCACAGCAGTCTATAAATCATATAAAAACATTAACCCATGAGGAGTTTATAATCATATACAAATTCAGGGTGAATTATAAAGCAAAATTATTAACTCAAATTCAATGTTAAAAGAGAGTTAATTTTTCTCCTAGTCAAAAATATTAAACAAAATAATTAAGCCAATGAAGTAATTATCCTATATTAATCAATAACATTAAGGTCCAGATGGACCATTTATAATAACGATGCTTGCTAGATTTTTGTGACTATTTAGTGGTCACATACCTAAATTGCAAGAGGTAATACAAAAAAAACCTCAAAAAAAACAAGACAATAGCAACAACAACAACAAAACTGAACTAGTAGCTAAATCTGTATAAAATTAAAGCTAGGGTGAAACAGTAGCTGGGGTGACAGTGTCCCAACCCATAGATTCAGAACTAGCTCACATTGGACAAACTCAATGCTGCTGGAAAAAAAAAAAAAGGCAGATTCTGTTTTCAAGTCAGAGAAAGCGCAGAAGTCAGATTGTTCCTGAATCAGCTCCTTCTGCATCTGCTACTGAGGAAGGAACATATAACTAATGATTCTAGCATTTTAATACCTCATTGCCTCAAAATGTTCCCTAGATTGGCATGTGTCTATCTCATTGCCTTCCAAACACTTCATAATGACAGACCACATTCCCCAGTTATCTCAAGCTAGACAGGCTAATTGTGTATTGGTAGCTTATAAACTTCACATATTGGTACCTACAGCTACTTAATTCTGAACTCAGGATGCCATGTTTGATGCCATCAAGACAAACCTTCCTCTCACTGGCAACAAAAGGCCAGATGCAAGCGTGAAGGCCCATGGTCCTGGCTGGTGAGAACAGGGCCTTCCTTGCCTATGCAGGCTCTTCACTAAGGAATTTTTATGTCAAATGGTATTTCTAAAAACTATTTTCTTCCAATAAGAAATAAAAAACAAATTTTAGAAGTACTTAAAAGGCAGCTTAAAGTAATTACAATATTAAACACTAGTTCCTTATCATCAAGTTCAACCACTCCATATCAGAGAAGTTTAGTAAAACAGTCAAGTTCAAACTGCCAGTACTTTTCCAAAAAAAGACTGTGTCCTTCGACTATCTCATTGAAATCGTGATACTCCAATAGTAAACTCTGAAGTTACTCACTTAGTCTGCTAATAACAGGAAGAAGTCCACCCCAGGTGTGTAAATATTCTGCCCTGAAACCATCCAACGAAAATAAGAGGGTAGGAGGTGTTTCAAACCTGGGCAATAGGAAAAAAGAACATGTTTAAAGAAAGAAGACACACATCCAATGAGGATTTTCCACTGAGGTTGCTGTGTAATCTAGAGTTAACCAGCAAACTCGGCGAGCAATTTCATGAAGGATATTTTATAAGCATTTATATTCATATACATGCTTTTACATTTTATTACGTATCTATTATCAAACAGTATTTACTAAGCACTCATACCATTGAGTCACCTTACAGAGAATATCACTCATGGTTTCTTCTATTCTACGAGCTAACCAAATGCTACTAAAATGCAATATTTCCCCAATATGCATCAGAATAAATGTTAACACAAACTATTTTCTAAATTATGTTTTTGTTTCCATTAATTTTTTCCCTGAAAAACCACTTTCTGAAATTGTCTATACTTAAATCTAATAGACAGCACCTAATATCACATAAATTATATTCAATAGTTTTTAGCTTTAATATATTTAAAAGATATTAATATTTAACAGAGAAGTTTAAGAGGTATTTACTGCATTTAAATATATAAACAACAAAGAAATGATCTAAAGCTAGGAATGAACAATGACAGCACACACACAGTCTGTGGTGTGGAAATCTAAACAGGGAAGCAAAGAAGGAAAAACACACACACACAATGATATACTCAGGAAAAGAGAACAACTATGGACAACTGTTACGTGACTACACCAAAACAGGCATGGTTCAGGAATTTTGCAGCTTCTAATGCTATCTGGGAGATGGCATGCAAGTTATATATCATTGGATAACCGTGGAAAAAACTTTCCACTGAAAATGTACTCAGTAATTCAAACTTTGAGAGCTTGCTTTTTTCAACTCTATCTCCTCCCCAGCTTCCTCTCATATACAAACACAAATAGAAAAAGGAAGAGATGTGTATGTAATTTATATAACTTACACTAACTAGTGTTAATACCACACTCTGTTGGGTGACTCTGCAGAATCAGCTGCATACAGTCTCAATGGTCTGTATCTTTATAAAGTTATTTATACTCAATCAACAGCAAAGACAAAAACAGTTTCCTGAACCACCAGGTAAATATACTGGCAAATCAATTTCCAGTATAATAAAATGTGTTTTAAATTATAATCTTCTTGTAAAGAAAGAAGGCATGTTTTTCCACTAAAAGAAAAAAGAAAAGAAAAACCACCTCAACATTATAATTGAAAAATAATGATCAATGTTTAGAAGAAAAGAAAAAATTCAAAATTCACCAAGTTGAAAATTTCCTGTATATCTTAGACTTAAAAGGAAGCTTAAGGTACATGAGAAGTGTCCTTTTTAAAAAACTCTCTTCTTTTGGAACTTTTTGGTTTGAGTTTAACTGTTTCTATTGCTGTTACTATTGTTTTGAACAACAAAAATATATTCTCCCATTCCAAAGAAAAAAATACATATTTTATAAAGCAAAAATAAGTTATATACATAAAAAATAAACTAAAATACAGGCATAACATTTTTAATAGTTTGGAAAAATCATCATTTTAAAGAGGTAAAAATATATTTCATGAAATGAATAACTCAAGCCCAGCTGGTGTGGCTCAGTGGTTGAGCATCGACCTACAAACCAGGAGGTCACGGTTTGATCCCCAGTCAGGACACATGCCCGAGTTGTGGGCTTGATCCCCAGTGTGGGGAATGCAGGAGACAGCTGATGAATGATTCTCTCTCATCATTGATGTTTCTCTCTCTCCCTCTCTCTTACTTTTTGAAATCAATAAAAAATATATATTTAAAAATAAAAGAATAAATCAAATTATATGGGGTAGATCTCAAGTGGAGCAAAGCTAAATGTATCTCACATCTTTTATAAAATTTCCATTCCCTGAATTCCACAAAACCTTTTTTTTTTTTTTTTGATGGCCTAGTATATATAAAATACTCTAAGTGCCAAATACTCTAAGGACAAAAAGAACAAATATGAATTGTAAAAACTATGTAACATCCTCTCACAGACATGTTGCTTATCCTCCAAATTTATAAATGAACTAAATGCAAAAATATAAAAAAGAAGCTGTAAAGTAATTTGCTACAAGTGCAACTCTCAAAACTCCATACGAAAGTAAAGGAGCCCTTCCTTCTAAGAAGGAAGATACAAATATTTCCACCCAGCACTCACGAATACTAAATACTACATATTCATGACTTCTCTTTTTCCACTACATTCCAGAGTGCGGGTCACAACACTTTATACCATCTCTATTCCCCCAGTGCCAAATATGAGGCCTGAAATTCATGTTTAATAAACCAATGAATAATAATTATTTTATCTTTTCAATTTGGAAAGAAAAAAAATGATATTTCTAAGAAAGAAAAAATTGGTATCTCAGAATATCATCTTACCCTGATGGACACTGTGGCTCATTAATGCTCTCACACGTTTCTTCTACCCAACTTTTCTCACCTAAAATATTTTGAAGAAATAAAACAAGATGAACACACTTAATAGCAATAACAATATGATGCTGTGAGACAGATTCTAAAAACAAAATGTGTTAACATTTACATAGGTAACATGGGGCATGGTTCTAGGAAAATATAATGAAAAGAGGGAGGTAATCTGTTTCAAAATAAAAATGTTTCCAAAGAGTTAATTGATATCACGAAAAAAAAAGTGAATGTATCATTGCAGGACTAAAATACAATATTACATTTGTGAGATCTTGAAGGCATCTTTTCCATTTTTTTTTAATATATTTTATTGATTTTTCACAGAGAGGAAGAGAGAGGGACAGAGAGTCAGAAACATTGATGAGAGAGAAACATCGATCAGCTGCCTCCTGCACCCCCCCCCCCCCCACCGGGGATGTGCCCGCAACCAAGGCACATGCCCCTGACCGGAATCGAACCCGGGACCCTCCAGTCCACAGGCCGACGCTCCATCCACTGAGCCAAACCGGCCTCGGCTCTTTTCCATTTTTAAATTGTTCATATTTTCAGCCAAAATTTACAACCCTCCTTCTATCCCACCCAACAAAATCTTCTGGTATTAAATCTATGATGTCAGTTCCTCTCACTCAGAGCTAGATAGTGCCAGAGAATTTCAAAGAATCCTGTAACAGCTAGACAAGACATCCTAATAACATCAGTTTACATACTAACCTATAATCTTTTGCAGTAATTTCACATCCACTCTCTCAATGCATGGCAGACTTTTTTTAAAAATATAAAAGTGTGAGATGCTGTCTATTTGCTAAGAACTCATAATCTAACTATGGAGAGAAAGTAAACACATGAGACAACAATCACTGACAAAAGAGAATATGCAACTGAGTTTGAAATCAGTGACACAAGCAATATATGAGAGAGTAGGTCAGAAATGAAGTAGACAGGATGGAAACTCCTCTTCCTGTGTTTTAACATAAGCTTCCTTTTAATGATCTAAAATATGACCTACTGAAGTCTAAGAACCTAATGTTTAAAAAAAAGAAAACGTAATCTTAATAATATGCCTTAGGAAGTTGAGTTTTCAATATTTTCCCACTGTACCTTTCACAAAATGAACAGATTATCCTAAATGCCTAAGTCATTTCCAATAGGAATTTAGGCAATGTGTAGTCATTTTTTTCCCCCCGACATGATGTTACTTTTGATGCAATGCTATATTCTTGCTGCATTTTCCTTTTCTTAATTTGAGGAAGAGATCACTGCCCTTCCTGAGACCCTCTGACCTGGCTCTGTGCTATGGATTCTCAGACAACCTGCCACAGCTACCTGGCTATACTTTTAGGAAATTAGGAGACAGAATCATCTCATGTTCATATGAAACGAGCCTCATCATTTTTAGGAGAGGTAAAGGCCATCATAAAGGACAAATTTACTTTTATGCAGTGAGGAATATAGAGATATTGTTCATTCTTTGAGCAGAGTCCCTGAAATTCATGAGCCAACTCCCTCACCTCTATCTCAGCATGTTGTGACCAGGCTCGTATTTACAGAGCTATGTCAAGCTATAGTGGGCCCAACAGTAAACCTATCATTTAAGCTCCTCCTATTATTCATGTCATAAATTCAGCCTCTAAGTTGCTGCTATTGTTTTAATTGAATTTATTGGGGTGGCATGGAAGTCATTATCCTCGTGTTTTTACAAGGGAACCTGGGACACAGGAGTCAGCCGGGATGATCTTTCCACAATTCAGCATTAAATATAAAGCTAATGTCAAAACAACTGGAGGGGGTGGTAGCTGGTGAATGAATGACTATAGACAAAACACGGTTCGCCCTCTGCAGATAATAATTATTAATCTGGGTGTGGGTACAATGTTCACAATACACTTTCCTTTTACTCATGTATATGCTTGAAATGTTCTCTAATAAAATGTTTAAAAAATATTTTTTCAGCTAGTATGGCTGGCCAATAAACATGACTCCTAATGTGAAAAAATAAAACGTGTGCAAAACCCAGCTAAGACCTAGGAAGACGTCAGGCTGTAGAGACGGCTGAGTGCGTGGAAAGCTGACCTCGACACACAGGGCTGTAGTTGATGCAGCAGTCACCATGCTCCTTGCAGTCATCTGAGCAGGAGCAGAGGCTTCGGGACAGCCTTTTCTCGCCACACCTGAACTTGCTGCAAGTCCATATGTGCTCTAGGAATAAATATCAACAACAATTTCAGAGTCCGACCTGAACACAGAGCTGTTGTCTCCTGGAGCAGGACCCGTAAGAGACAACAAACCGGTCCCTAACTTTCCGTCAGTCACAGAACCTGCCATCACAATGTCAATCAGAACGAACAGGGAATATGCAGCAGCAGTTGTTATTATTTCACTAAAACCCCAGAATCTCATCATTCTAAAATGTGGACAAGCAGTTCTTATGATGGAATTCACAGGAAGGTCTTGGCTTTTTCCACCAGCCATTTGCAGGGTTCTCAAACTTGAATCTAAATCTGGCTCACTCCCACTTAAATATTATTCCATGTCAGATGTAGAAAAGTCAACATCAAACATGAGAAAATTTTCCATGTCCTGAAGGTTTTATTTTAAAGTTTACAGTGGACATTCAAGAACTCTTGCTTTAATAAAATAGTCATATATGTTCCTTTGAACTTAGTTTAAATGCAAATTAGGTTGTACATTAAAAATCGGCACAGTGTTGCTGGCCATATAGTGTTTAATGCCCAAAATATGTGGAATTGTTTACTCTAAGGAAATATAAAAGCCAAATTTTTAAAAATCTCAAATGAGTTAGGTAATCACATACCTAAAACATGCAGAACCATCCTGTGGTTTTACTAATGCCAATGACTGCCTTTTCCCCAGCACATTTTTACCTGGTTCTATACAGGTCTCCTGGTAATCGAGGCAGCAGTTTCCAAGTTCAACGCAAGCAACATCACAGCGACAGTTCCCAAAGGTTCTTTCAAAACAGCGACCTTTGCAACTTTTAACTGAAAATATTGAATAACGAGTTAGATGGTTCTAATCATTAGAGAATTACAAAGCAAGCACCAACTGATACACCTAAGTGCATCTACTCTGTACAATTCAAATACTACTTTAGAAAACACAGATGGGATAATAAAGTTACCTAAGAATCTTTCAAAAATACACACGGAAACTGATACAAATAGAAGGTAACCTGTGTACAGAGTTCATGATTTTCTCTCTTGCCATAGAAAAAAGAGAAGTTTTTTTCTTTTGCTGATTACAACCCTACTGTGTTTGATAAGACTTAAATACTTTATGGGATGGTAAAGAAAAGTCAGAATAGGGGCTTGTTCTGAAGGTTGGCTTAAACAGCCATGAAGTTCTCTAAAATTTCAAAATGTGAGAAAAGATGTTTAAAGTGATTATCTATGAATCTCTCAGAGAGAGAATACCTGACTTACCTTACTCTCTGTCTTAGCGTAAAGAAGTAATGGGATTATGCAGAACACATTCTTCAGGACGGCCCACCCCCTCAATCACCATCACCTTGAACACCCATTTCACCTTCAGATCCAGCCTAGCTCCCTCTAAGAAGCTCTCCCATACTGCCCAGTCTCAGTCCACTTAGCTTTCTTAAATTTTATAAAATCGTATCCTTCCTCTTAGTCACTTAATTCCATTTGTAACTGGATTATTTGATCAGTATCCCAGTCTCACACTAGACTATAAACTTCTTAAGAACAAAGACCACACCTAAATTTTGCCCGGCACAAGGTATCCCTTGTACCCACAAGACACGTGACTATCATTGGTACTAATAAATTTTCCCTAAATAGATAAATGGAGGATATGAAAGAAAATACTTTTCACTAAAAACAATTTTACATTGAAACTCTTTACTAGATATCTAGAACAACCTAGGATTTTATTGGATTTCTAAAAAATCAGGATGATGAGAAAAAAATTTACATGTAAGATAATGGAAGTCCAACAGAAGAAAGGAATAATCCTAGCTCTTGACTTGAATAGTCTCCTGACCCAGCAAGACACTGTCACAGAACTTAACTCTTATGACCCTGGGATTTTAGGCAATTTTAAGGACATAAAATGACAATAATTTTTAGAGTCAGAAGTGCTTATTTTCCTGACACAGGGTGGGGAAAAGCTATTAGAATAATAGGTATTATTTTAAGCTCATTAATATGCACCTAGAAATTTTTTAAAATATTATGCACACTATGTCAGATTTAAAACTGCTATTTCTGCATGTCAAACTGAACTCAAGGTAAATTACTGCATGCCAAAAAAACTACACAGTGAACACTAAAGGCGGCAGCTTCTTAATTTTTGCTCTGAATATAGGCACACCTCCTTTTATTGTGCTTTGCTTTATTGCACTTCACTGATGCTGTATTTTTTTTTTTTTTTTACCAACTGAAGGCAAGACCCTTAACCAGCAAAAAGATTACAGCTTGCTTTATTGCCATACTGGCTCTATTGCTGTGGTCTGGAACCAAACCTGCAAGGTCTCTAAGGTATGCCTGTAAGATTGCTGACTAAATACATAAAATTACTACATTTCATTCATTTCAAAATAAATAACAGCTTCATAATCTCTAAATTTTTTAATGACTAATATTACAATTACAGAATCATTCGATAGGAAAAGAATTTTCAAAATTGAATTCTCTAGGAAGACCATCAATGACTTTTACAAGGGGAAAACAAGCCTACCTCAGAGGCAAAATAATGACTCCTACAATGAACTGTGATTCGGTTTTATGATTTATAGTGATCTTATCAATGCTGGATAATTTCTACATTCGATACAAACACACACACATGTATTAGCTTAAAAATATCACAAATGATTGAAACCACTAAGTCCACAATTTTAAGAGCCATGAGAACAGATAAAGATAAGTTTCTGGTTGCCCAGGGATGCTGGCTGGTCACCTGGTAACCTCTGGGCTGCCTTTGCAACTCACGGCTGGAGGAGAAAGGAGTGCCTGGGCGAAGGCAGGGAGCAGTTGCAGGAGCCTGATGCCAGAACCTGTGGGCCATGCCTGCTTGTTTGTTCCTTTGTTCTTAATTTACTTTTGGTTGTTTTGGGAGTTTTCTGTTTGTTTGGTTGGTTTTTCTACCATAGCCCCTCTTTATTGTTTTAGGATGAAATTTTGCAAGTAAATAAAATATGGATAAGATAAAAGAGTTTTAAGGTGGCTCAAACCAGCACCAAATACGCAATATCATGGAGCAGCCATAGGATTAGAACATAACACTTATCACATTCTGAAGAAGGCTGAATATCAACACACATACACAGCACTAGTTACCTTCTTTGGCACAGCTTGGTTTCAACCCAAATATACAGCCAAGGATTATTGTTAAGACACAGACTGACAATACCTGTGGGGAGATAAAAAGAAAATTATGTAGCTTCAAAACTCTTTATTTCTTCAAATGTTTTGTTTCTTTAAATGTTTCTAAACTTGCTGATGCTACTCTGTTTCCTGATCAAAGTACAGGCCAAACAATCGTATTCACTTTGTGACAATTCAAACTGCACTTCTGCATTATGATCTTTTCTGTATGTATGTTATACTTCAACAAAAAGACGACTTATGTCCAGCCAGCATGGCCTAGTGGTTGTGCGTGAACCTATGAACCAGAAAGTCAGGGTTCAATTCCCAATCAGGGCACATGCCTGGGTTGTGAGCTCAATCCCCAGTAGGGGGCGTGCAGGAGGAAGACAATCAATGATCCTCTCTCATCTTTGATGGTTCTATCTCTCTCTCCCTCTCCCTTCCTCTCTGAAATCAATAAAAATACATTTTTTAAAAACACCAAAAAAAAAAAAAGACTACTTAAAAGCAATAAATCTATGCTATCCAAATTTATTGTTGCTAGAAATTTTCCATTTGATATAAATTAATCCAATTATAGAACTTACAACAAGTAACAGAGAAAAAGAGGAAAATCTAGTTAGTAACTCAATTTCCTATTTGAAAGGCAACAGGAACATTAGCTGCCTCCTTTAACAGTTGAACTACACACACCTAAACCATACCTTCATGTGCATTCTGGCACCTTGTGGGAATAAGCACTGGACAGGGTCAGGTGACTACAACTCTGGTCCAAATGTTACCACAATTTGGTTGTACAATTTGGGGCAAGTCACTTACGCATTCTAGACAGCAGTTTATTCACCTGTAAAATTAAAGGGTTGGACTACACGGAATCCCTAGAAATATTTTCGGTTCTAACATCTTGGTACTTCCTCATTCTCCACTCTCCTGGCCTTTAACATTTTAAAATAAGTGGATACATCATACAACATCAAAGAACAACAGAACTTTTATTCGTGAGTCAGAAGAAAAATAAAGAAGAACTCGTAAAACAATTCTTAATATTTTTAGTGGGATGGAGTTTCCTTGACAGCTCTGTGGGATGCCATTTACAGGACAATCCAACAAAATATTCATTGAATACCAACTGTGTGTAAGAACTATGTTACACATTGAAGGAAAGAATAAGAGATTCCTCGGGGAGCTTCTATTTTTGTGGGAGGAGGTAACTATAACAGCATAAATGGATCATACTTGGTAGCCTCTACAAAGCAGTTGCAGAGGTCTATAGTTGTTTAAAGGAGAAAGTCTGGGGTGGTTGGGGAGAGGGAGATCAGAAAGTGTGTCACAGAGAAAGCCTTTTGGGGGGCAATGATGGTCTGGGACTGCAGGCAGAGTAGAGGGAAGCAGAGAGGACAGAGCAGAGCAAACATCTAGGAGGAAGGCCAGCTTAAGGAGACGCTCAAAGAAAGGAAGGCATGTGAAAGGCAGCAGATGAACAATGAGCAGTCTGCTTTGGCTGGAACAAAGAAAATGCACAGCGAAATGGATATGGATGCAGGGAGAAGGCATGGAAAGATGGAGTGGTATTTCCCAAAAGCCAAAATGAAGAGGTGGTAGGGAAAGGAAGGATAGATGAATGGGCCAGGGTGAATGGTGGGTAGTGGCTTTTATGAACACATTTCTTCAAATAAAACTTAAGTATTGATCTTATGTCAATATCTAGGCTAGGTACTGGCTACTCAGTAATAACACAGGCATGTCCTCAAGATGCCTATTCTTAGATGATTGCAAGAACTAAGAGGAGAAGAATAGTAAGTGAACTGAAGCAGTCGGTCTAACTTATTTTTTAAAAAATGGGAGTAAAGGGAAGGAGAACAAGAGTATCATGGGTCTAAAATGCAACAGGGTTTAGGCCAGCCCCGCCCTTTTTTAGGAAATCAAAAATCTACTTATGTCCATTAAAATAGGAAACAATCAGAGGAAGAGCTTGAACAAATAGCTGAAAACAGCAGAGACAGAACAAGGTATCAGAAAGAGTACTAATGGATTCTCCTGAACCTTTGATGGTGGTATAAATTGACACAACAGTACAGAAGCATCATTTTAAAGCATCTATCAAAAATATTAAAAACTCTCTTACTGTCAATTATAAATCTATAGGAAAATGAAGAAAATAGTAAAACTAACCTGTATTTAATACACTGTAAGTTAAAACGTGGAGAATTAAGGTTTTATTTCTTTGTAATAAACTTTTCAAGAATAGTTTGAACAGTGTTTTGTCTTCTCATCATGTAACTTACAATACAGAGTGAGAATTTTTCTAAGTTTTTGTGAATTGTCACATTCCTTTCTATGTTCAGATCAGTTTCCATTGCTTTGACCTTTGCCCTTTTACTACCGTGAAATGTCTCCAAGAGTTCCTTAACTATGAAATTTTTGGGTCAGTGTCACTTCCTCTAAGGCATCTTCATCCATTTCATCACAACCATGCTCCTTATTTGTCAGTAAATTCGTGACCACCAAGCTCCTCTGGCTGGGTATCTAAGGCCTATTAAACAGCAGCAGTGTTAACATTCCACAGTAGCTCTTTCTTCTATCACCCCATTTACATTCGATGTGAAATTCACTTCCAGCATTATCGCTTTTATTTCCTTAACCATTGGCTTAAAACATACATGGTATATGCAGACTTTTACCCTCTTGCTGAGCTGCAGAAGAGGTACACTGATTTTTTGAATCACCTCTTCTTCGCTAAATTATGTTACTTAGATTTACCTTTTATAAGATAATGCATAGCATGTAATTGAAACAAAAGTACAACAACAAAAGCAATAATTTCTCGTCTATAACCCCATCCATAAAAGATGAAATTTAGATTACCTACTACTCCATTACACAACACCCAATCAGAGTAGTTTTCAGTAGGGAATTTCTCAATAATTTTGAGGACTTTCAAATCTAATTCAACTTGAATTATCCTCTCAATGTAGTTTAATTTTACAACACAATAGCACAATTTCTTTACACAGTAAAATTATGACTTCAAAACTTTATCTCCATTTCTAATTTTTTATAGCTTTCAAAATATATCCTTTATATCTCTGTCTTTCCAACCCACACTCAACCTCATCAAATTAGATTTAAGACATATTAATGACCGCCTGTATTGTGCCAGGGAACATCTAATATGATAACTGTCTTAAGCCGAATGTCCTTTATCCTCACAACTGTGTCAGCTTTGGCAAATATGAGAATAGTGAGATTGTTTATTATCTCATTAACAGATCTCAATTAAGAGTCAAAGAAATCATTATAGCAGTATCTATCAACTTATGGCTTAGCATAGATTGAAGACTACAATGACAGCAGAAAAGGTGCTGAAATAAAAGTCATGTAAGAGTTATTTTATAAAGTTTCAAGTGCGCACACACACATACATACAAGACAACAAACTCCAAATATCTATGGTCTTAGTGGACAAACCACTGCTTATGAAAGTAACTAAAGGGCCAATCAGAGGCTAATGACAACATAGCAGAGGGTAGCCCTCTGGTGAGTTCCTTTGGCTCTAACACAGATCCAGACAGAGGCAGAGCTTGTCACTACATGATGAAGCCCAGTCGCTAAAGCACTTGGAAGACCCTCTATTACACACAAGTTAAGACCACAAGCCATACAACTTTTCCTCAGAGAGACTCCTATTTCTGTGGATAAAAAGAATCTCTTTGTGGATACTAGTATAGCACCTTCCACAAACATTAAAGGGAAAAAGTGAGATAGTAATTCCACAAAAATAAGCTTCAAAGACACAGAAATTTTGTTTGGCTTTCCAAGAATCTACCATCAACATGTTTTTTTGCAGTAATGATTAATAGAATTGCTGGATGTATGCCGTAATTTCAAACAGTACTTGCTTCTAATTCATGTCAGAAACAGTGCCATGAATCTGGTGCCGTTTTTTAAATGGCAAATGCTTCTCATATTTAGTAAGTGGGGAAATCAGCAGCAGCAGGCTGAGGTCTAAAAGACTCCACCAAAGTGGATTCTAGTTATGAGTAAAGAGAATTATATTCGTATTTTTAAAAACCACATGCTTTTCTTTGGGATCTTTATGCTCTTTTTCTCATGTTTTAAAAAAAAAACTGAAGAAAAATACAGTTAGAAGGAGGTAGAGCAGTTTTGTAAGGCACAAAATAGAAATCCTTAAATTATTATTATTTTAAATCCTGTCTCTCCATCAGCCTGCGGACAGAAGGGTCTTGGGTCAGATTCCAGTCAAGGACACATGCCAGGGTTGTGGGCTCGACCCCCGGTAGGGGGCGTGCAAGAGGCAGCCAATCAATGATTCTCTCTCCCTCTCCCTTCCTCTCTGAAATCAATAAAAATATATTTTAAAAATACTGGCTCTCTTAAATGCCCCCATGTGTTACTCAGAGGCTCTGGGCTTTTAACCATTTCCTAAGTGAGAAAGACAGATAATAGCTGATACATACTTTTTAAAATTTAGGTATAAGACTATGTACATGAAAGATAAGAGAGGACAATGTCTCCAATCTCATATAAATTTGCTAGGCGTCTCTGGTAATAGACAGTGCAGTTAAAAAACAATTATTTTGAATAAGCACAGTCCACATTTGGTTGAACTAGTCTCTGGGGAAGATAAAACATGAGATTCTTCTCCAAACTAAAATTCATATCCAGAACGTTTTTCTTGGCACCTTTGATATTTAAGCAAATAGTCATTTTATCATTTCCTTCATTTTCAATGAATTATCCCGGTAAATAAACATTTAAAGAAAAATCGCAAAGAAAGTTCATATCAGTAGCCTATGGGAGCTGGTAATGATCATTGAAAAATATTTTTTTAGGAGGACAGGTTAAAATAAAATATCAAATTGCCCTGGCTGGTGTGGCTCAGCTGGTTGAGTGTTGTCCCTGCTCTGAAAGGTTGCTGGTTCAATTCTGGGTCAGGGCACATGCCCAGGTTGTGGGCTCCATCCCCAGTAGGGGGCATGCAGGAGGCAGCAGATCACTGTTTTTATCTCATATACATGTTTCTCTCCTTCTCCCTTCCTCTTTCTCTAAAATCAATAAAAACATTTTTTTAAAAAATATCAAATTAAAAGGCTGGCCTGAAAATTAATCCTAGTACTTTACCACAAACTGTAAGAAAATTGTTAAAATTCTAGCCTTTTTTAAAATTAAAAACATAAGTATGGCAAAATTGTGGTCCTGATCACAGAAAGACCAACAACTATTATACCTGTATATCCAAAATTAAGATGTGCAACATGGAGGGACCTGGAGAGTAATATGCTAAGCAAAATAAGCCAGTCAGAGAAAGGTAAGTGTCACATGATCTCACTCATATGTGGAATCTAATGAACAAAATAAACTGATAAACAAAATAGATCCAGAGATATAGAAGCAGGGAACAGACTGTGGAATCTCAGAGGAAAGGTGGGGATGGGTGGGTAGGTGGGAAGAGATCAACCAAAGACCTTGTATGCATATAACCCCTATAGACAATAGGGTGGTGAAGGCCTGGGGCAAGGGCCGAGAAAGGGCGAGAAGCTGTCAGTGTGGATAAAAGGGGACATATGTAAAACTTTCAACATTAAAGATTTTTTTTTTAAAAGTGTGCATTACATTTGGAGCTTAGTGGTATTGAGAGAGCCATGTCATCTATAGTCCCTTCACCGGACTAGCCTGGATATTCTCTATACTCCTTAGTAAATCTGAGATATCTATGAGTCTACTTCTCCCTGGCAATTGATCCTACTTTTATTTGGTTCCCTCCTGACCCCACATCCTGAGCTATATCCTTCATATTAGACATTTTTCCTGGGACTCTGCAAGGCCTCCAGAAAATTGATTTATCTAGGACAGTGATTCCCTTTTCCCATCATGTTGATGTATCTTTGTTTCAAAAAGTACCAAGCATTTTCAAGGGAAAGACTATCCAGCACTTGTAACTTTTGCCTGAGTGAGCAAATCACTTCTCCCAGTTCTCACCTAGTACTTTCACAGACCATTTTCTCTTTGAAGTTCAAGGTCAAAGGGTAAAACATCAGTAGAGACTAAGCTTGGATGGCATCCTTCACCCCATGACTTGTGCATTCTCACTAAATCTGGAGACGTAAGCACCGAATCAACAAGGTCAGTAACAGAAAGTAGAGAGCACAAAGCAAATCACTTAGGAAGGCTGGGGAAACTCCGCACACACAGCCCCGTAACACAGTGTTTCTCTTTACACCCACAAACGGGGAATGCCACAGTGATCACAGTATTCATAAATACCAGCACTCTCGTTTGGTCTCATGGCTTATGTAACCGTCTTTTGTCTCCAGGGGGACTGTTAGTACAGCAAAATACATTCTCATGGCCTTTATATAATCTTTTGATTTACTAAAACTCTTAAGAAACACAATCTATTGAGAATATAGATCTTGAGGGAAGTGTAGTATACTGCTTTTCTATCTCTTGACTTACAACAAAATAAAATGACAGATGGGGTAGATATCACTAGAAGAAATTATGGGGAAATATTTTTTATAATTTTAGGGTGGTGAACACCTTTACAAGCATTGTGCAAAGTTCAGAAATTATAATGGAAAATTTGATACATTCGAATCCCTAAAAATCCAGAGATTTCTGTAAAGCCAAAAAAACAAAATCTATCACAAACAAAATTGGGGTGGAAGAAACTAAGATATATCATTTTCAACATATGACAAAGGTTATGTCCATGATAGATAATAAGTGTATAAAAATCAAGTAGGAAAAGATAACCCACAGTTTTATAATACCAAAAATAATAAATCAGATGTTTAAATAAATAAAACAGATAAAAATATAGGATATTTACCTTCACTAAAAATCAAAGAACTATAAATCAGAGTCCTTTTTTTTACCCAATGAAATTGGAAAATGTTTTTTAAAATTACAATTTCAATGATGACAAGAATGTGAAATAAAACAGGCATTTTCACTATCTTTGTTGAAGTATAAATTCCTTTCCAAAAGGTCATTTATATGACTGCACCTAAATTTAGCATGTGCATACCTCCACTCCTGCAACTACAATTCTATTCATATATCAGATAGAAATTTTCACATAAGCACATAAAGATATACATAGATATTTTTTAAATATATTTTATTGATTTTTTACAGTTAGGAAGGGAGCGGGATAGAGAGTTAGAAACATCGATGACATTGATGAGCTGCCTCCTGCACACCCCCTACTAGGGATGTGCCTGCAACCAAGGTACATGCCCTTAGACCGGAATCGAACCTGGGACCTTCAGTCCATAGGCCAACGCTCTATCCGCTGAGCCAAATCGGTTAGAGCTATACATAGATATTTATTAGCATTGTTTGGATAGCAATAATGAGAAAACAACCCAAATTTCTGTTAAAAATTTGAGCAAATGTAATGCAATAATAAACCCAAACAATATAAAATAGTATCTAATTATTTTTAAATTATGTAGATCCATCACTGGAACACTTGCTCTTAAAGCCTTCAGACACGCATCAGCAGTCTACTCTGAAGGTATCATGCTATGAGTAAGCCCAAACTGTCCATACCTAGAGACCACTTGGGGAAGTCCTAAAACTACAGAAAGTGAGAGAGTGATACCTTGCCAGCTCCTACATGTTCCATCCCCTGCTGCTGCAACTCCAGCCACCATCTATCTGACTGCAATTGCAAAAGAGTCTCTGAGCCACATCTTCCCAGCCGTGCCTTTCCAGAATTCCCAACCCGTCAAAAATTGTGAGAGGTTTTGGGATCTACAGAGCTGATGACCAGATGCTGAACAGAGGTCAATTTATCACGTTGGTAGACCTAACCAACATGACTCCCTGACCACATGAGAGAACACACTTGCTCTTCTCCTTGTCCCAGATTATATGCCTAAATCACTCGTAAGGTGAAACAACCCATGAAGAAATCTAAGGATTGGCTCTGATGAAAGCGCACAGGGGGCCAGCTTCACTCAGCGGTTCTTCATCACTTCATTGGAGGAAATGACTACAGGTTGTCTCATTGCCACAACATCCCTTGTTTGGCTTTCAGCTCTTCCAACACCTTTGTAACTTGTTTTTTATATTGAATGCTCCTTATTCAATTACCAAGTATATTCTTTGTTTTTCTGATTGGACCCTGGCCAGTACAGTAAATAATCACACACACACACACACACACACACACACACACACACACACACACACACACCATACTCTAAGCTAAATTTAACATAGGCAAAGAACTTTCCATTTTGAGGATTCACTTGTTTTAGGTTTTTTAAAATTGATTTTAGAGAGCGGAAAGGAGAGGGAGAGAGAGGAGAGAGAGAGAGAGACGTGAGAGAGCAACATCAGTTGCCTCCCCCATGTGCCCCGACCATGGATTGAATCTGCCATCTCTTGGTGTACAGGACAGCACTCCAACCAAATGAGCCACACCAGCCAGGGCAGGTTCACTTTTTTTAATTCTCAACCTCTTAGATGCAAAAAAATATTTTAACTGCATCTTGCTTCATATGAATTTCAAGGATGAGAAAGAAAAACAGCATGACCAAAATAATCCTGAAAACAGTTTGGTTCTTCTAAAGCTATGATCAAGAAAGATATGACTCATTAAGTAAAAGTAGTATTAAATGATTTAGAAAAAACAGTTTAGTTAAGCTCATGAAATGGAAAAGTAGTTTATTTAGGACACAGGACAGCCCTTCCTACCCTCAGGCAGAGGAAAAAAACAGACTAAAAGGTAAAGCACCATGGGTTTTCTCTAAAAGATGTTTTTCTTGCCTAGGCAGGGTTCCTGCCTTCACAGATAGTAGGTCAGAGATGAAACAAAAATGGGGGAGGGGGAAGGAGAGGAGGGAAGAGGGGGAAATCATGCTCAGTTAAGTTTCTATGATTTATTTCTTTTTATTCTGAAATAAATTTTAGAACATAATGACTGGAGCTAGAAATTAAAACAAACAAAAAATTCAATAATTTCCAATTGCTCTTAAAACCAAAACCAAACTCTCTAAAATGGCCTGCAAGGCCCTGCTTGGACCTGTCCCCTGACCACCTTTCTGGTCTTCTCACCCATCACACACTTCTCTGTACACCAGCCCCCCTGGTCTTCTCCCTTTCTGGGATGGCCCATGCTTCCTGCTATCCCAGGGCCTTTGCACCTGCTGCTGCCTCCCCTCAGAATCATCTCCTGCTCACCTGTTACCTCCTCAGACCTCCATTACCAAGCCCTGTGTATAGCTTCTAAGAAGCATTGTCATAGCTGCAACGTGAGACAATCTTTTGAGATTCTTTGATAAATATCAGGTCCTGGAAATCCTAATATATAAAAAGCCAGGGGCCGTCACGATCTAAATGACCAGACAGACAACCGAACAGCAGGCTGCGTGGGGTGACCAGGCCGGCAGGGGGGTTAGTGAGGGACGACCAAACAACTGAACAGCAGGCTGCGTGGGGCGCCCAGGCCAGCAGAGGGGGGCAGTAAGGGGTGACCAGGCTGGTGGAGGGGGGGTAGTAAGGGGCAACCAGGCTGGTGGGGGAAACAGTTAGGGGCGATCAAGCAGGCAGGCAGGTGAGCAGTTGGGAGCCAGTGGTCCTATACTGTGAGAGGGATGTCCAACTGCCAGTTATAATAACCGGCAGTTGGACATCCCCCGAGGGGTCCTGGATTGGAGAGGGTGCAGGCTGGGCTGAGAGGATCCCCATCCCCCCCCCCGCCCCCCGTGCACAAATTTTGTGCACCAGGCCTCTAGTATATTCAATAATATGGTAATAACTTTGTACAGTGGCATATGGTTACTAGACTTATTGGAGTGATCACATCTAAGGTATATAAATGTCAAAGCACTATGTTATACACCTGAAACTAATATGCTATTGTATGTCAAATATACTTTAGTATACATACATAAATAAATAACATCTGGCCCTGTGGGCATGGATCACAAGGACAGGGAATAAGTCTTTCCCCTCCCCTTGTCACCATTTAGCCCCCCCTCTTCCCAAGAACTGCTCACACAGTAGGAACTATAAATATTTGTTCAATGAGTCACTAACCACAACAATAAACCCCAATCTAGTATCTACTATCTCTCAGGCACTTTTACAATTAGTTTACATATAATAATTCATTTAACCTCAACATAAACTTATGAGGTAGCTACTATAATTATCCCCATTTCACAGGTGAGGAAACTAAGGCACAGAGAATTGAAGGGACTTGCCCAAGTACAGAGAGCAGTTATTGACAGACAGGATTCACAGCCTGGCAGTCTGCCTCCAGAGTCTGGCCCTTAACCACTAAACTCTATGGCCTCGATCTGCTTGTGCGACAATGGATTAGTTCAGGGACAGGGGAGAGCTGCCCAGAGAGCAGCGAAGGAATGTTTCCTGTGGGAGGATAAATTGAGTTGGATCCCAGTGTGTTGCATAAGAAAAAGGGAAGTGAAAAGGTCATTCCTGGGGTAGAGAACAGAGTGTGTTGGGGAACAGTACAAGTCTGGGCCGAGGGTAATGGAAGGTGGTTTAGCAGAACTGGAGCATCTGTAGGGCATGTGCTTCTTGAGCCCTGACTCTCTTAACTGATAAAGTGCAATAAGAGCAGAAGTTGACTGAAATATACTTGAGCCCTTTGAACTCCTAATTCCACGTTATGCATATAACACACATGTCCCATGTAAGATAAAGGACACAGGGACCCACTGAGATGTGGGACCCAGACCAGACTCACTCACCAGCCAACAGGTTTGTTCCCTCCTACCTCACACACGTGTGTCAATTAAAGGAGATAAAGTGCTAACATAGGGTCTGACAAAGAGTAAACTCAATGAAGGCATGTATGGATCCAACGAACATTTATATAACACTCACTGTGTGCTGGACCAACACTGCCTAATAAATGACCACATATGTATGCCACAGAGCTTCAGGAGTGCTGTGAACAGATGAAACTGCTCATGCTAAGCCCTCGAGTTACTCAAGTGATAAGAAATCGGGCTAAAGAGAATACTAAGTTGAGGAGTACACATTTCCCCACTCATGTGGCATCTCTGGGAGACTGAGTGGATTCATAATGAAGGGAAGTCATTATTTTAGGAAAACTAATAATAAACCATACAAAAGAGACACAAGCAATGGCAATGGAGTTGAGACGTGAATAAATCAAAAATGTGTCCTAAAAGAATTATTGGGGACTGAGTATGCCTGAAGTACTAGTAGGGATGGTTTCAAAGTTTTTAGCCCATGAACTAAGGTTAATGCAATAAAAGCCTCAAATCCTATTCCTGGAAGACACACTGGAAAGATTTCTAGCCAAAATAAATTCACAACTGCACATAAGTGAAAAAAGGAAATGGTACCGTATATACAGTGTGATCCCATTTTTGTAAAACAATAAATAAATAAGTGATCCATCGGGAAAAAACACACACAATATAAATAGCATATAATAAGACAGCACTTTTTATATTCTTCTTTATACTTTTCTTTGCATTTTCTGAGCTTTCTGTGATATGTATTATTTTTATAACAAAGGCAAAATATTGTAAACTCTCTATGCAAAGATTTTAGACCTGGAAAGAACCCACGAAGGAAACCAAAAGTCAGAGGAGCAAAGCGACTGTTCAAAGGTCACCAGGTAAATAATTCCCGTGACTCCAAGTTTAGGACTCTTTACCTGACCGCTGTCTCTCAAAACCTTTGTCGGAATCACCCCAGAAAGATCAACACTCTTTTTTCCTTTGGAAGTTTCCACGAGATGACAAATGTAAAGCACTTTCATATGTCAACATGCTTTGCACTTACTTCCCTTGAGTTGATCAGTAAGATATTTAAAGAAATAGTGTACAAGTATAGAGTTGTTTTGTACTTATTTCCCTGGTTAATCCAAAGATAGAAAAGACCAACACAGTCTATTCATAATGCTCCCAACCCACACCCTTCCCACTTGAATAAACTTCATTCACCTGTTTCCTACTCTCCATAAGGTTCTATCTAAGTGATGCTGGGTGGTACTTATAGGAAGCCAGTGTGTTTGGCCCAAGTACTAGTATTATGGAACACACAGGCCAAGGACATTTAACCTGATTCAACATCACTTGAAAAGCCCTGGGATCAGATTTCTTTGTTTTGGTTTTGCATCAAGTATATTGTTGGTTGTGGAGAAGGTGCTGTCGTGGAAACTTTGAAGACCTCTATTGGTGGTGAGGTGTAAAGTGAAATCTACCTGATATCCTGATAGGGAAGTGGTTGAATTGGAAAGAACATGGGAATGTTATCAGATCACAGCAAAGGCAAAAGATTGGCACAGCTGAGAGCAATAAAGAGCAATTAAAGGACAAGCCAGGAAGAGGCAATTGCAATACAAGAAAACAAATGAGAACACAGGTAGGATCCTGAGAAATAGCAACTGCACAGTGAAAGGAGTAGGAGACTATGTATCCAGAGTCCTGCGCACAGAAGAGCAATGGGCTACTTTCATCAATGCACCTCTGAGCTCCAAGGAAGGAAAGGGGCAAAATGCAATCAGCAGCAGCAGCATCTGAACCCAACCCCAGTATGGGTGAGGTCAAGGAACATTTGATGATGTTTTTATTTTTTTATCGTAGCATCATGTATGAAGTCAATGGCTGAACAAGGGTTGATTAGAAGTACCAGCTAAAGAAATTCCAGTTGCTATGCCTCTGTACCAATCACAGCCTATGGGTGCTGCTCCTCACACTTTCCCATGCAGACAAATCCCTGGGGATCTGTGGAAATGCAGACTCAGGTTAGGTCTGGGAGGAGGCCCAAGATTCTGAATTTCTTACAAGTTCCAAGGAGGGGTGCTGACAGACTGGCCTGCACCACACTTTGGGTAGCAAGGATGTAAAGTGGCTTCTGAGGAAGGAAAAAGAAAAAAACAATCCCATCACACTGACGCTTAGCAATAACAAGAAAAACAACCACTTATTCAGGGTACACTATGTGCCACTTTGTATGTGATATCTATTTAATTCTCCTATAACACCTGAAATGGTTTTCTCACCTCTCTTTTGTGGTTGTGGAAGCTGATATTCAGGAAACTTATTTGCTTCCATTCAAACAGTGCCAGGATTTAAACCCAAGTCTGTCTGCCTTCAAGATCATTTGTCAATAAGCTACAATGATGAGATTAAGAAGTTTATTAGTTCCGTGATTTTGGAAAGCCCCCCATATTTCTCTGGGCTGTGATTTTTTTTTTTTTTTTCATCTCTGGCATGGGAATAATGGCAGAGCTGTGGTTTGGACCAAAGGAGGTACTAGATGTAGGAGAATTTTGAAATCTATAAAGAACCTTATTTAAATAAAGATACAATTGTTCTAACTAACTTTTTGAGAAAACATGCACCAAATACCCTAGTCTGAATAACCACAGTTTGTCAGCTGTTCTTTCTACCAAAAATAATGATCCATGAAAAGAATCAGCTAGATCACCTTACAACTCAGTCGCACAACTGCTTTCTCTCCAGAAAACAACGGTACCTCGGTGTGCAGCAGATGTGCTATGTGCACACTTCAATTTTGTGCTACAGAATACTAAACACGGGTAAATTAGGGTTGAAATTTAATAAAATCTGCTTCGTTATGGAAATTTTTACGGCTTCATCTAGGACATTCTTATAAGCAAAATATACCTTTGTATTGCAAGTGCATGACTACTTGTACAATTGGTGCCATTGCCTTGATTTCCGCTAAGGGGCCAGCAGTTTTACTGGCACCCATGTTTAATCCCATCAGTGTAAATGTCAATATGGTGAAAAGGGCAAACAACATCTTACTAATGATGTTACAATACTTTGGACTGCATGGTCCCCCTGAAAGGCCCCCAGCGATCCACAGGGAGCCTCTGAGAACTGCCACCTGAAATATTTTGGCTGAAACTCTACCTGTGTTATCTTATTTGTAAACATATTTATCCAGGACCACATAAAAGTACTCTGGAGAGCACGAGGCTCTATTTAAAAACAAAATCTCGTGGCAGTTGTATTCATTTTGCTGCACGACAGCTTCACAGAAAACCACTTGCGTTTCTTCTCAGTTCTCTCTCTCTGTGAGCGACCATACGCTCTGGATGCTCACTCACGTCAAAGAGCTTCTCAAGGGAAAGAACCCTGCTTCAGAGCAAGCTGCACTCTCAGGATTCCTCTCCTGAAAACCAAGATAAAATGATCGGCAAGGGTCCCCAGTCTCCCCTGTGAGAAAATGTCTGCCACCTAAAGGTGTGTAAAGTCCTAAGATAGGATGAGAAAATGATCAACCCACAAGTGAGAAACTCCCTCCCTCCAAAATGACTTTCTATCATCGCTATTATCCTAGTCTAGGACAGTTTAAATGTATTAAGAAGGAAACTCAAAATAAGAAGAAAGCCACTTTCCTGTATACCCTGGAAGCTCACAATAACCCAGGACCACTGACCTCACACAATGCACAGGGCAAATGGATGAGATGGCAGTAGCCACTAGTCCAGAATAAAAATTTGAGTTAAAAGTCCTTGCACTTATCATAGCTTACTTGGGCGCATTCCTGTCTTAGTCTGCTCAGCTACTGTAACAAAATACCGAAGACTAGGCGGCTTAAACAACAGAAATGCATTTTCTCACAGTTCTGGAGATTGGGAAGTCTAAGATCAAGACGCTGGCCAATTCGCTTCCTGGTGAAAGCTCTTCCCTGGCTTGCAGATGGCCGCCCCCTCGTGTCCTCACGTGGCCTTTCCTCATTGCATGTCCCGAAGGGAGATACAGGGTAGCTCGCTCTCTCTTCTCACTCTTCTTATAAGGCCACTAATCCCACCAGGAGAGTCCCCCTCTCACGACCACATATAAACCCAATTATACCTCCCACAGGACCTACCTCCAAATACCATTGCATTGGGAGCAGGGCTTCAACATATGAATTGGGGTGAGGGGTAGACACAAACATTCAATCCATTACAATTCCAAATATTCCAAATCACAATGTCTGGGATTGAAGCCCAGGAATCAATGTCTTTAAGTTTCCAAGTGGTTCCTATGCACACTAATGTTTGAGAATCCTGACTGTAGCCCTGTGAGCCAGATAAGTTTCCTTATCTGTAAAGTAGGATTGTCACCATACTTTCCTATTTCAATGTTGTTGAGGTATTGAGGATCAGTTAAGAATATATGGGAAGCCCTAGCCAGTTGGGCTCAGTGGAAAGATCATTGGCCTGGAGACTGAAGGGTCCCAGGTTCGATTCTAGTCAAGGGCGCATGCCTGGGTTGCAGCAGGCTCAACCCCCAGTGTGGGGCATGCAGGAGGCAGCCAATCAATGATCCTCTCTCATCACTGATGTTTCTATCTTTCCTTCTCCCTTCCTCTCTGAAATAAGTAAAAATACATGTGTGTGTGTTTTTTTTTTAAAAAAAAGATGTTTAAAAGGAAAAAAGAATACATGGGAAAATGCTTTCAAAAACTGCAAATTGCTATGTGAATGATTATAATCATCTATGCTTTTACTACTGACATCTCAATCAAATCTTATTCTAAAAACTACAAGTGAGTGAGGAAGCCCTAGCCCATTTGGGTCAGTGGATAGAGCATCGGTCTAAGGACTGAAAGGTCTTGGGTTTGGTTCCAGTCAAGGGCACATACCTGGAATGCAGGAGGCAACCAATCGATGTGTCTCTCTAACATCATGTTTCTCTCCCTGTGTCTCTCCCATTCCCTTCCACTCTCTCTGGAAAAAAAAAAAAAAATCAATAGAAAAAAATCCTCCAGTGAGGATTAACAAAAAAATAAATAAATAAGAAATAAAAGAAGAAAATAATGAAAAATATATAGGTTATCCTAACTCTTATAATTCAATCTCAGATAACGAAAATACTCAGGAACTAGAGTGCTCTAGTTAATATTTAGCTGAATATTCTAGTCATTTATTAAAATCCCTCTTAAATGTACTAGTACACTGTCTTTCCTTGGTAAACACATAACTTAGCTCTGATCTGATGCCAAAGGGTTTTCATGTAGGGTCTCCATTCTGATTATTGTTGCATAGGATTTAGGCTTAGAAGAGTAATCTCTGTTCTGCTAAATGCATTTTTGTTTATTTTTTGTTGTTTGGAGGATATTTCATGGTTGATAGAGGCATGTTTATTTTAAACAAAGGCAGAGCTCTAATTACAAGTTGTATTCCAAAAACTTATTTGTCCCTAAATTGTTTGGAACTTGAAATGCCCTTCCCCCTGGCCAAAAAAAATTATGAATCACAACTAAGTTCTCTGGCTTGTCCAACAAGCCCATAATATAGATAAAACACATTTGCTATGTCTTGAAAGTCCCAAATGTTTGCAATAGGATTATCAAAAACAAAATTAGGATATGATGGGGCAAGAAACAGCAAAACAGAATGTCCAGAGTTAACTGGAAAAGTAGAATAGAAGAGAAAAAGAAACATGTTGAATGGGTATCTCTGAGAAAGAGACTTCATGGAGTAGAAAAAGCTAGCATATAAATGCTGAGAGAGAGAGAAAGACTAGAATATGACTCAAATCAGAAGATAGGAAGTAATAGAAAGCAAGGCCGGAGGCAAGAGTTCCTTACAAGACCCACAAAGACTGAATTTGGAGTGTGGCAGCAAAGTCACCCAAACAGAAAAGGCCTTGGTACAAGGGAAGGAAGTCATGTTTGTACCTGCAGGATGGCCTTACTGGCACATGCCCGATGGTCACATTGAGTTGTTTGTACCTGAGCAAATGCCCAATGGCTAGATCCTAATTCTGAATCCAAGTTATTGCAGGGGCCCCGTTTGTTCTCTTAAGGAGGGTGGCCTTACTTGTAACTTTTATTTATAGCTCATTTACTGCCTTTTCCTTCTCCCTTTTATAGCAATAATTATATTACATTATTATATACTGTTATATATTACAGTGATAATTATCATTATTCGCTAATAAAATGTTTGATCTTCTCCCCGAATTTACGCCCAAGTGTCATCTCTATTAGTGCATCTATGTTTGAGTTCCTGCCCTTCAACTGGCCATCTGAGTAAGTGGTTGCACATTTGGTCTTTCCATCTTGCCCTTTTCCAAGTCAAAGTGTCACTAGGTCTAAGTGAAAAAACACAGTGCATGCATTCATTCATTCATTCAACCAAAGGTTGACATTGAGTATAAGGCACTGTGTTAGGCCCAGTAGTAAACACAACAGTCTTGTTGAGTTCCCAGAAATCTTTGGCATATTTTTTTAGAAAATGTGAAACAAATACCACAAGGAGCAAACAGGAGACTTCTCTGGCCTCTGAGATGCTCTGGTTATCTTGAAATAAAATGCAAAACTATCGCTGGATTGATGCAATGTCAAGTCCAAGTAAGATTAAGAGCAAAGAACTATCTTGAATATTCTCCATGCAATATTCTAGAAATAAGATAATGTGTTACAAGAGGAAGGACAGAGAAGCTAACATTCACACCCAAATTTGATAAACAAGGCCAACTACTGCTACTTACAATGATGTAGGGTCATTTTGCAATAACATGCTAAACTATGGCTGGACAGATGTTAAATTTCATAAACCAAAGAGCAATGTCAATTCCAAGCCAGATTAAGAGCAGAGAATTATCTTGAACTAGAGGCCCAATGCACGAAGATTCCTGCAAGAATGGGCCTTCCTTCCCCTGGCTGCTGGCACCGCCTTCACTCTGGCGGGAGCGACCTTTCCACCTTCCCACGCTGCCCAGAGGCCCAGAGCAGCTGGGGCGGCGGAATGCCTGTGTCGTCGCCATGGTGACGACACAAGTGTCCCGCCCCGCCCCCCGCCGCTCAGCGCCTGTGTATGCAAATTAACCTGCCATCTTTGTTGGGTTAATTTGCATACTCACTCCTGATTGGCTGGTGGGCTTCGTGAAGGTATGGTCAATTTGCATCTTACTCTTTTATTAGTGTAGATATTCTCCATGCTGTATTCTAGAGATAAGATAATGTATGGCAAGCGGAAGCAGAGAGAAACTAACAGAATTAGTAACATCCACACCCAAGCCCTAACTGGTTTGGCTCAGTGGACAGAGCATCAGCCTGCAGACTAAAGGGTCCCAGGTTCAATTCAGTCAACATGCCCGGGTTATGGGCTCAATCCCCAGTTAAGGGCATCATTGATGTTTCTCTCTCTCCCTCTCCCTTCCTCTCTGAAATCAATAAAAATATATTAAAAAAAAAAAGAATTCTTTCATTGAAAGGTGAAGTAGTCTTCACTCACCACCACTGAGACACACGGGTCTATGTATTCAAAAGTATAGCAGAAGGTCACAAACAAAAATAATGCTATAGAACAGCAAACTGGAGAATGAAGAAATATACTGCCATGTGATTGAAAGTTATATGACCCTTTAAAATTATCCAGGCAACAAGGACATTTCAAATAAATATTTAAGTCCAACCTCAGTGGAAGTGGACATTTCAGTTCAAGTTAATTTGGAACCAAAGAAAGGTATTTAACATGCCTACTGAGGCATATAGAGAATACTACTTTCTATACAAGTAGAAAACTCTTGGAGTTTTCTGCAGAATGGCTTGGTGCCTAGGAATCAGCATTTCTAGGGCCTACGGCCAAAAGTCCCCAGAGCAGAGCCAGCTGGTCTCCCCCTGGGATCAAACGCAATTGGGGAGAAGCAAGGACAGGGCAGGATCTTCCCCTCCCGCATACCTACTCCTCATTTAAGTTTATCTGAAATATCTTCAGAAAAATGCAACAGTCATGTTGTCACTGCAAGGCGATGCAGTGTTTATCCTGCTAGATAAAAACTGGCTGAGACCTCCCCAGTGGCTGGCCTCTCATAACCTCAACACCAGATGCAATGAGTCAACCCATTTCTCCAGCTTTGTGAGGAGTGTGCTCATGTTTAACCTGAAAAAGGAATCCCATAATTGCAGCTCCTTTCCAGAAGACATGTCCCAGAGCTCTTTGATGACAACTGTCACGTTCCTTTTGTAGACTTTTCCCTTTGGAACTGCATCGTTTGGAAAAGGTCTGAGGGGGAAGAAGGGGATTGAAGTAGGGAAGGGAAAGGTGAATGAGTAAATTAAGAGTTTCAAAAATACAGCAATGTGTTTTGGTGGATATTAATGCCCACAGTACTACATAGGAAGACATGGGGCAAAAATTCTTTCCAATTCAATTTGTGTTAGAGCAAAAGACCCCACCTTGTGAGATTAAAAATATATATATATTCAGGATTGTCCTACTTGTGGAAGTAAGTCCTAGCTCACTTCCATGTCAAATACCGAGTTGCGTCATCAGATCATAACGGAATGCGGTTTCACCAGGGGACTGCAGAGGCCAAAGACTGGAATGCATGTTCCAAAGGTACACCTTCACTGAAGCTGATTGTGGATCTCTGAGTAAATGAGCTGGAAAGATTTAGAAACTAAATTCAGCAACTGGAAATTTAGCAACCTTTCAAGAGTATGGGCATTTAGATATGATTTCACATTGGAGTTCACATACAGATTCATTGTATAATTACTGAGTACCTTGTAGAGTGCTAAATGCTGAAAGTACTGATACTAAATAATTTAGGTGATCTGGATGTAAAAGCTAAGGTCCCCCATTAACAAAAGCTAAAAAGATGGCTCTAGACAACCACTAAGTTCTCATCAATATGAGTTCTAGACTTAAACTGTGGTACATGATGCAAAAATATATCTTGAGATAAAAATATATGTGATCTGGGACACTACTCTTTGAATCTTAGGATTCTTTTTTTTTTTAAATGCTCACCCTAGGATATATTTATTGTATTGATTTTAGAGAGAGAAAGAGAGATTTCTTTCTTTTTATCTAGCAGTATAAACACAAGCATCCCCTTGTGGGAGATAATCAGTGATAACGTGACTGTTGCATTTTTCTGAAGATATTTCAGATAAACTTAAATGAGGAGTAGGTATGCGGGAAACATTGATGGGAGAGAGAAACATCGATTGGTTGCCTCCCCCACATGCCCCAACCAGGGATGGAACTCTAAACCTGGGTATGTGGCCTGACTGGGAATTAAACCCGAGACCCTTCGGTGCACAGGAGGATGTTCCAACCAACTGTGCCACACTGGCCAGTATATGACATTATCTCTTTACTCTAGGAATGTTGGTTCCTCAAAATACATCTCCATGATACCCAAAATATAGTGAAAATGTAAATTCCTATGAAAGGAAAAAAAGATTTCAAAATCAGAAAAGATATTTTCTACACAGCATTGTTCAATCAATATGTAAGTGAGGATATAATTTAGGGTACACTATACACGGAAATCTGTTCTTTCCAAATAACACAATTTACTTCCACACATACATCGTTCCATTTGCTCCTCACAATAATCCTATGCGTTGTGCAATGGGTTGATGTCCTCATTTTAACACAGAAGAAACTGAGTTTTGGGGGGAGAGAGGGTACACAAGGCCTCAGCAATTAATAACAGCCATAAAACCAGTAACATGTTTCTGACGCTCAATCGAGCCCTTCTCACCACAAATCTAGACTGAAAAACAACCCCTTCCTTTCAAAAACTTGACAGTTGATCCTGCAACGATCATCATAAAATAGCAGAGCAATAATGAGGATTTCTGTTATCAACAAAAATCGTGTAAACTATGGTTAAAAGAGTGGACAGGGAATCATAAACATTTCTTTACACTCACATGACATGCATATTGATGGGCTTTCTGAACAGCTGCAAGGGAATTCCTAAACAGAGCCAAAAGAAGTATTTTCTAAAGTTCCTGATAAAACTTGAGCCCTGATAAATCTTTTTCGAGTGGAATCAGTTAAAAGAATCAGAAAAGTCGTGAACACTGCACCCAGGGCCGCCCAAAGCCCGCCCTCAGGGGTAAAACACCATGGGTGGTTCCTAAGACCCACAGCTTTCTGGCTGGCCATTTCCCCCTCTGAACACCTGGTACTCTCTGAGGGTTGCAGGTGGTATTTCTAAAGACCACCTTTTTTTTTTTTTTTAACAGCCTGCTTTCATGAACAGACTCTTTTATTAGCATCCGTTAATACAATCGAGAGTGAACTATTCCCCCGGGGTAAAAAGGAGGCACAGAAGCAATAAGCATGTATTCCGCCTGCAGAGCGGAGCGGGAAGGTGAAGATCTGAACACGGGCGGCCTCTCTCCGGGCCCCGGTGCTGACCGCGGGGGACCGCAGGAGCGGGGCGCCGCCCTCCCCGCCCGGGGTGCCGCGCGGGCCGCGGACCTACCAGCGACAGCACTTTATAGGTGTTGGGGTCCTTGACCGGCCGGGCGCGCGCCGCCTTCTCCAGCGGCTCCTCCCCCAGGTCCATCGGGGCCAGCAAAGACGCGGCCGTCTGCGGGTCCCCGGGCGCATCGGCGCCGTGGCCATGGCTCGGGTCGCGGCCGTTCCCTGCCGGGCCCTCCCGGCGGCCGTGCCCGCCCTCGCCGCGGCTCCCACCCCCTGCATAGCCGTCGCGATCCATAGTGGCCCCGGCGCTCCCGCCCCGCCGCCCGGCCGCGCCTTTAATAGGCTCCGGGGCGGCCCCGCCCCGCCCCGCCCGCGCGCCCGCCCCTCGCCGCCAGACCCCTGGCCACTCGCCCGCCGCCGCCCAGCGCTAGAAGAGAGGGGAGAGCAACTCAACGCCCCGGATTATTTGGCTTCCTGTCTGATTTCGGCCACTCGGCCTGTGGGTTATTTTGGGTCCTTTACGTGGGCGTGTCTTTAACTTTCCCCAAAGCCTTCCCCGCCCCGCGCCCGGGCACCTTCCGAACACTTGCAGGAATCGCCCTGCGTGGCCTCGAGGCGCTCGGGCTGGACTGGAATTGCAGTGTGGTCTGCAGAGGGCATGAGATCATGGGGCCCCAAAATAGAGCAGGAGGAGAAGGATGCAGCGGCCAGGCTGCAAGGTGGGAGAGTGGAGCCGGACAGACCCGTGTTTCTGGATGCACATGCACATAGACTACAGGGACCAGCATGGGGCACCGCGACCTTGTACTCCCACGTCGAAAGGAACAAGAATCCCTTCAAAGCCCTGCTGCCCACTACCTACCCTACTCAGGGAGGAGCATCCAACCTTGAAGATCTGGTTTTACAAAACACACACAAAAGGAATACTTAAGGGTGCGTGTGTGTGTGTGTGTGCGTGTGTGTGTGTGTGTGTGTGTGTGTGTGTGGTTCCTGGCCTTTTGTCCTTGACCGTGTTTTAAAATATTTACTTATTAGTTCTTTTACACTTTCTATATTGAAGGCTTCCAAGTATCTTGTTGCCTGTCCTGTCCCGAAGTTGACGCTGATACTTGGTAACTAATATCAAACATTTAATTCAATCTGAAATACTTTCATAGTTTTTTGACCAGGACAGGAACAGTAGGCCATAATTCTTAGTGGGTGTTGATTCACCTTGGATTCTACAACTTTTACATTTCCTTGCTCATCAGTTAGAAAAACCACAAATGGGTAGTGAAGGGAGTCCTGCCTGTCAAGGGGAAATCAGTGACTTCCAAGGGCTTTGCAATACTCGGGAATGCCTTCCCTGACTAAGGAGTTATACAATCCCAAACAAGTCATGTTCAATGCATTTTGATTACACAAATGTTCCTAAAAATGAGAACCGGTGTTTTAACAGATATAAAGCGTGTCCCCTTTGAAGTAGTCAACTTGGGATGCTTTTCCTTTAGATTGACTCATTCATTCATTCAATTCAAGCTATTGGCTTCCAACTATGCATACCACATCAAAGATGAATAAAAGTAAATCTCTCCCAAGTGGCTTTCAGTCTGGTCCAAGGGAGTGAAGGCAATAAACAAAAAATTAAAACCCAATTCATATATGCATTGTAGAAGCACAAATAGGATATTTTGAAAGCTTGGTGGAAAGAGTAAAGACAATCTGTCAAAGCATTATTGAGATTTTCTTTTTATTATTTGTTACTTTTGAGTCAGCCTACAAGCCACCCAAAAGAAACAAGTTTTCACCATTTCGTAGTCACACATATTTTTTACCCCAATCTTGGCTCCCAATTTTCCCTTAACTGGTTCCAGAAATCAGAGTCAAGGACAAAGATTTGCTCAAAAGTGACTGGTCAAATGAGTGTCAAAACTTCTAAAAGCAACTCAACGGAGATATTCCAAAGTGGCTTTGAACCTAAATTCCAAAACAAATGGAATACGTGTATTGTCTGCATCCCAAAACCATAAATCACTTAAAAGACTTGCACTATTGGAAAAGTCAGCGTACAGTCTGAACTCAAACATCTAGGCATCCGCAGGAACGAAAAATAAGTGAGATAGCCTCCCTCCTTTCGGTGAACAATGTGCCCAGTTAAAGGGGGCAACATTTACTCCTCCGTGAGTGGATTGTGTGCCCATTGTGGCAATAGATTTCTCAAGAGAAACAGGAAATGTAGATGTTTGTGTGAATTCTCCAGATTGCAAAATTTTGTCTACAAAATTCAGAAAAACAATTTCTTTAAACACTTTAAAGGCCAAACAAAATGTAACACATCTGCAGGGTGGGCCTGGCACACAGGCCACCAGGATGTGGCCTCTGCCTTGCGCTCATGCCTTGCCTGTGCCAGCGGAGACTTTTATGGGCAACTATAAAAACCCAATTGCAATTCTAAAATCAGAGGAATAAAAACGAATCAAGTATGCCACTCATATTGTTTAGCTGTAGGCATCGCGATGCCTGTCATTTAGCCTTGCCTTGGTCTTATTTAGATTCTAAATGGTCTGTGGGACAGCTTTACACTCCAAAGTACAATGAGGTCATGAGACATAAAACTGCAACACAACGGGGTCCTCCGGCTAGGGCAAAGTGAAAAATGAATGTTTCACTCTTAGTCCTCAAACTCTCTGCTCTAATGATTGAGGGCTCTAATCTAGTGCAGCAGTGAAGATGGTAGTTTAAGCTTTTAGAAGACCTTAACTTTTACTATACAGACATATTTAAACATTTTTCCCTTGGTGCTTTAGATATAGATGAGACCAAAACACCAAACAAACCCCATTTATCTATGTTTGAACTACGACTTCTCAAGGCTGAGAAACAACTCCTCAGCTTTTAGAAAATGAAAATGCTGTAGAGTAATTACTTTTGCAGCTGCTCCGGAGCTTCCCCGCTTCCCCCAATCCTCCGGTGAAACACCAAAGACATCTAGCCCAGTCTAAAACAGAAAAAACCGCAAGGCCCTTTCATCTTTATGAGACTTAGAAAAAAAAAACACACGTCTGTGACGTTCATTTATGTTTAAGATTTTTGCATGACATCTTAATTTCTCTTCCTTTTTTGTAAGCACAGAAATATGCCCTCTGGAAGAAGCTCGGATAACTATGTGACCTGGTACAGATTACAAGAACGCTCTGGGATTTGTTTCCTCACTTATAGAATGCCATTACAGCCCTGCAAGCGTGGCTCAATGGTTGAGCGACAACCCATGAGTCAGGAGATCACGGTCTAATTACTGTCAGGGCACTTGTCCAGGTTGTGGGCTCAAACCCCAGTAGGGGGCGTGCAGGAGGCAGCCGATCAATGATTCTCTCTCATTGATGTTCCTGTCTCTTTCTCTCCCTTCCTCTCTGAAATCATAAAAATATATTTTAATTGTAGTACAAATAATATCATAAAAGTACACTGCTATCGCTAAATGCAACAAAATGTTTTACATTTCCCAGCTTTACATAAAAGTTTAAATGTATTTTTTTTATATTTTTGTCACCCAATTCTTGCCTTTAAGACAGAGAATATCCCTATTTTATTGTTCCATAAATTAAGCATGATTTATACATAATTTTTGGGAAGGTTTGAGCGCTGCTTTTGGATATGCATCTGCAGAGGGAGAGCTTGTGGAGGCAGGAAGGACTATTTGCCCCTCTGGGGCAAGTTGTTGTCTGAATGAGTGAAGTGAACCCGAAAGTGAAAGGTGCAGTTGAGAATACTAGAAACTGTAGAAAAATGGAAGATGCATAATACCCCCTCTAAAGGCACCTGCTACCAGTTCTTCACTTTTTGCTTGTCCACACTCTCTGCCTCTCCCCATTATCACTTGTACCTCATTTTGCACAAAATCTAGTGTTGCCAATAATCTGCATTTATGCCTCTCCCTTTGCTATTGTTTTCTATATGCTTCATGTCTTTTAATTTTTTTATGTGTCCTCTCTTTCTCCTTCACTTCTTTAAATTTGTCTTAGACCTATTTTTTATTATACCACTAGAGGCCCGGTGCATGAAATTCATGCATGGGATGGGGGGGGGGGGGAAGGTCCCTCAGCCCGGACTGCACCCTCTCGCAATATAGGACCACTCGGTGGATGTCCAACTGCTGGTTTAGGCCTGATCCCGCTGCTGGATTGAGACTAAACCGGCAGTCAGACATCCCTCTCGCAATCTGGGACTGCTGTCTCCTAACCACTCTGCCTGCCTGCCTGCCTGCCTGATCGCCCCTAACCCCTCTGCCTGCCTGCATGATCATCCCAACCACCTCTGCCTCAGCCCCCGCTGCCATGGCTTTGTCCTGAAGGACATCTGGAATGACGTCCAGAAGGTTGTTCAGCTGTCAGGTCTAATTAGCATATTGTGCTTTTATTATTATAGATGTTACTAGTAATTTCTCTGTTGGATTTTAGCTATTTTTTAAAATGTGATTTTCTTACTAGTTGCTCTGGAGGTTATAATGCACATCTTTACCATCTACTTCAGATTAATACTGACTTAATTTTGGTAAAATATAGCATTTTTCATGTGATACATCTTCATTTTCTGTGGAGAAATAAAGCAGAGCCTTTTGGGCTCTAGGACTCCAGGCCTGAGATACAAGAAGTTACCATATTATAATTGACATTCAATAAACTGCACGTATGTAAAGGATAAAAGAAAAATAGACATTACCATATTAATATGTTTAATTAGTTGCCATATAATTACCAAAGTAATATATTTAGTATGGAAAATAGATTGAAAATCTTTATACAGAATGCTAATACACCAGCCCTCTGAACAACCATTAACTGATTACCTACTGTATACTGCACTAGAAACACTGGGGATAAAGAATAAAAGCAAGAATAATCCATCCTGTGGAATCACAGAGGGAAGGTGGAGAAGGTTGGGGTAGGTGGGAAGAGATCAACCAAAGAACTTGTATACATATTAGTATATGCATAACCCCTGGACACAGACAATAGGGTGGTGAAGGCCTGGGGCAGTGGGGTGGGGGGGGGGACAAGAAGAGGTCAGTGGGGGAAAGAGGGGGACATATGTAATACTTTCAATAATAAATATTTTTTAAAATACAATAAATAAACCTCTAATTCATAAAAAGAAAGAAATTAATGTAAGATGAATGGAATAGTAATTATTCACAAGTCTCAAACTTTCCATGTGGATCTAAAATCAAGTAATTCTGAATTCTTGCTATCAATACATCTAGAATCAAAATTAAATTAACTTTATTGTAACAAAAATTAATTATCCAGTAATTCCCATATTATTGGGATTACTATACTTGTACTAAAGAAAAATGAAAGTCTTTAACTTATAAATTTCATTAAAGTGTTCAAATTAAAATGAAGAAAATCAAAGTTTCAAAAAATGTATGAATAATTAACTGTTTATGCTATATAGTTCTTGATTGTGGAAATTTTGATAACTGATAAAACTTATACTAAAAATTTAACTGTTTTTTAATAAAATTAAATAAAATCAGGGTGAATATACATTTTAATATATTCATGATTACTAAATAAAAAGATTATTTCACATTCTTTACATCTAAAAATATTGATTTATTCTTTGTTAACATACATTCACATATACACACACAGGTGTTTATCTTTACATACATACTAGAGGCCTGGTGCACGAAATTTGTGCACAGGTAGGGTCCTTAGGCCTCGCCGGCAATCAGGGCCAATTGGGGCCTTCTGGCTGCCAGCTGCAGCCTTCCTTCCCTGGCTGCCAGCTAGGCCAGGGCCTTCCTTTATTGCACACCACCCCCTGGTGGTCAGCGCACATCATAGCAAGCGGTCGAACTCCTGATCAGTCAAACTCCCAAGGGAAAAATTTGCATATTAGCCTTTTATTATATAGGATCTGTCTATTGCACAACAATAGAAAGCAATTAAACTATAGGAAACAACATACTTGAAGGAGCACATAACTTTCAGTTTCTAAAGCCATAGTCAGGTCTTCAATAAACTAAAATACTCAGCAAATTGATTTGATCTGGAATGGAAACTAACAATAATAACATTAACTATCATTTTCTGAGTGTATTGGTTATGGTTCTATGAACTTCAGTCGTTCATCAATTTGTTTTACCTCTTTACTCTTTCATTTACTTACTCACTTATTCATTAAATATTTATTGAATCATTAATATGGGCCAAGAATTATTCTAGGCTCAGTCTTCAAGGGTAAGAGAATATCATTCTTCTCCAGGAGTTTAACAATCTAGTGAAGGGAGCTGGATATTAATCAAATAAGTGCTGAGAATTATAATAACAAATGATAATAAATACTATGGTGAAAATGTATGGGAGGCTGGGATGAGTGTCTGAACCAATCTGTGGTAGGGGTAGGATGTGGTCAGAGAAGAATTCCCTGAAGAAATGAGGCTCAGGCCAAGATTTGAGATAAGTAGGGCTTAACTAGAGGAAGTGGAAATAAGACCACAGAGCCAGATGATTTTTAAACATGGCTTTTGTTGGTTGTGTAAGATCTGTATATAGGAAGAAATGAAATAGATTGACCATGAGTCATCAGCTGGAGACTATCAGTCCTTAATCCACCAATTTTATTCATTCTCTCTCATACATGAGAACAATTCAAGAACCTCTGCCCCTTCCCCCCAACTCAACATTGCCAGAAATAGTTTTGGTATCCAGAAAGTAGGGAACACTTGAATTAACAAGTTAAATTTTTTTCCAAAGGGATAATAATAATATACATTTGAAATGTAATTCAGGTATAAACATTTTGAAATTAGGAAGAGAGACTATAAATTAGGTAAACTTACATTTGAACATAGGATCAAATATATATTTTGAAAATAAGGAGAGTCACATTAAATACAAAGGAGATTCAGAAAGAAGGCAAGTCACTGAACAATGTTAAGGACAGAAATCAGTAAGATGTTTTTATTTTTATTTAACTTGAGTTGTGAGACACTGTAAGAAATAAATGGCCACCCAGCCAGCCTGGTTCAGTGGTTGAGCATTGACCTATGAACCAGGAGGTCATGGTTGGATTCCTGGTTAGGGAACATGCCTGGGTTGTGGGCTCGATCCCCAATAGAGGGCATGCAGGAGGTAGCTGATCAATGATTCTCATCATTGATGTTTCTATCTCTCTCCTCTTCTCCCTTCCTCTCTGAAATCAATAAAAAATATTTTTAAAAAATAAAAAAAAGAAATGGCCTATCGTATGTTATAATAGGAAATTGAATGTCTTGTGTTTTTTCTCCTCAATAATATGAAGTTAAACTTACAAAGACATTTCATGCGAATGAATGCTTGGCAAACAAAAAAATGCAACAAAAAGATTCATTTTGGTTATTTTTATACTTTCTCCAGAATAGACATGTTTGAACCTTATAAATATGGAGTTGTAAAATGTATCAAAATTTCATTTTAGTAAATTATCATGTGTCTTCCCAAGCAAGGGGATGTGGACACTGTGGGCCACAATGTTTAGGCCTTTGTCTGACTGTCCACAAGAAAGCAGTCGGCTTCCCAGCCTGGAGCAGCGGCTGCCACAAGAACAGAATGAGCCACCCTGGTCTCTAGCAGCTGCTGTATTGTAAACACAAGTGAAGTCACCCCAAGTGGAGACAAAAGGGACTTTAGGGATTCACTCAGGCATGCTCTCCTGCTCTGGGGAGTAAGCCATGACTGGGCCTGGCTGGGAAACAGCTGCTGCTGACAGACCTATCAGGGGAGCAGCTGAGACCTGGAGGTGCTCTTCCTGAGCAAAGGCTTAAAGCCAATGGTACCTCTAACAGGCACTGACACAAACAGCTCTAGGCACCTCAGAGATTCTTGTCGTGGCGTGACTCTATTACACGGAGAAAATAAATGGTGGCAAATAGTAAAATGATACCAGGTATCACCTTAGGGGCGTTTCCAGTGTGCGAGGCATTGAGCTGTGCCATTTGCAGATGCTCTGTGATCACTTCTCTTTGCTGTTCACAAACCAGCAACAGCTAGAAAGCTGTTGCCGCCACCACCCACAGGCAGAAGGCAGGTCTCATCAGCTCTGTTTACTGGCGAGGAGACGAAAAGTTTTCACCAGGTTCACAATATTCAGTTGTACCGAGGAACCACATTTTAAAACCAATTCCTTGTGGATGGAGTGGGGTATCAGGTTGTTTCTAATCCCATTACTTCAATGATACAATGAATACCTCTGCAGGTACCATATTTCTCACATGTGTGACTACATTTGTAGGAAATGCTGGATTGTCACTTATTTTGGTTTCTAAGGGTCCTGGCAAATGGCCCTCTACTTAGGATACATGAGTTGACTCTCCCACAAGCAATGCATGAGTGTTCCTGTCCCTAGCCCCATTGGTAACATGTTTTCAGGAGGTGACTCTCGGTGGGCTCCTGGATGGGGGCTGGCCACCAGAAAGACCAAGCGATGATTACAGGCTTGAAATGTTCAGCCTGTGAGATAATAGTTAATATAATTTGTGGTCTCTGCCCCCGTTGTTGGCACGGGGCTCCTAAAACCCTTGTAAATTCCTGACTGATAAGAGCACTAGAAGCATCTCTTATTTTAATGAGGAGACTCCAGGTGGGCTCCTGGATGGCTCCTGGGTGGGGGCTGGTCACCAGAAAGACCAAACCATCATTTGAAGCTTGGAATGTCCAGCCCTGCCCTCCCCACTTCGCCAAAGAAAGGAGAGGGGCTGCGATGGAGTTAAAAATGGACCCTGCCTACATGTGGAAGCCTCCATGCAAAATCCTACTGGGAAGGGGTTTGAAGAGCTTCAAACATCCATGTACTGGGAGGGTGACACACCCAACTCACAGAGACAGAAGCTCCTCCATTCAGGACCCTCCCCCTATGTACCTTGTCATCTGGTGCGGGGGCCTGATTCGGCGGGGATCTCCCTTTTCCGAGTCCAGCACAGAAAGAGAGATGAAACCGGTTCTTGGTAGAGGCGGCCGGGGATTGAGAAATAAAAGAAAGAAAGAGAGAAGACACAGAGATAGATTTAAAGCTGGGTCCTGGGTGGGTCGCTGCCCTCTTCTGCTGGAGAGACAGACGACCCTGAGCCACGCAGCACATTTATTTATATTCCAAAATACAAGGGGGTTTCACCGAAAAACTTAGGCTCAAAGGAGTTTGGGTGGGCCCAGGTCCTATTCATTCCCTCATTCCCGGCACCTGGATAAAGAAGTCAGTACTGATAACAATCTCCGCCTTCTTGGGGAGGCTGTTTCCAAGAAGCGGCTCTGCCAGTATCTCGGACTCAGCTGACATCAGTTTAAAGAATATCCATGTGCATTTCCAGGGCGCCCTCTACAATCTGGCTGTGAAGACATACAAGAAAGACCATCATGAATGTTGATATAATGTTTCTGCAAGGCAAGGGATGCCCATGATTGCTGGGAGTCACCGGCAGCTAGGAAGAGGCAGAGAAGGAGCCTCCTCTAGCCTTCAGAGAGAGCGTGGCTCCACTGACACCAACACCCTGATTTTGAACTTGCAGCTTCCCAGAACTGTGAGAGATTAAATTCCTGTTGTTTTAAGCCTCCCGGTTTATGGTACTTTGTTAAAGCAGCCTTAATAAATGAATACAGTTGTTTAGACCCTGTATCTTTGCTTCTGAGCATTAAAACTCATATAATCAGCCCTAAATGGTTTGGTTCAGTGGATAAAGCATTGGCCTGCGGACCAAAGAGTCCCAGATTCGTTTCTGGTCAAGGGCACATACCTCGGTTGCAGGCTCCTCCCCAGCTCAGGCCCTAGTCAGGGCTCATGCAGAAGGCAACCAATCGATGTGTTTCTATAACATCAATATTTCTCTCTGTCTTTCCCTCTCTCTTTCACTCTCCCTAAAAATCAATGGGAAAATATCCTTGGGTGAGGATTAAAAACAAACAAACAAACAAAAACCTCACATAATCAGAAAATGGCTGGCACCATTCATTCATGCTCTTCAATTTTAGCTGGATCTTTAACATCATTCAATTGTACTTGAAGACATTTCTGGTCTTCTTGTTTTTAACTATAACTGTGTTAATCTTTATCAACTTTCTTCAAACCACCCCAAAGGCCACCACTGCTCACTGCCATGTATAAACAGTAACCCTAATTGGAATTCTGACTTGTGTTTGCAGTAGTCCATTTTTATCTGCTGTGATCTATCTGGTTTATGTAGGGACCATTCATTTAATTTGTCAGTAATTAATTGGGGACATGAAAGGGACCACCACCCAGGAGTCCTTTAGGTCCTTAGGAGCAGCACAAATTTCTGCCATTTCTTCTGGGGTGTGAAATTGTTTTAATATAAGTTAGTATTTTGTCTGGAGGAAGGCAGTTCTAGAGCTTCTACCTGGCCTTTCCATTATGGGATAGCTCTTCCCACACAGGCCACGGAGTCCAAATGAGCATCTGACAACTACCAAGTGTATCCACTTTAATTATACATTCAGGGACCTGAACACTCTGTTAATCCAGGGGTCCCCATGAGCCAGACATGGGCCAGGACTTCATTCATTGGTTGACCAACATAGGACCTTACTCTACTAGAGTAGCCTGGATGAGACTGCAGGTCCTTGACTCAAAATCAAGTCAGACCTTAGGTTCAGCAGTTCTCAAAATGTCTGGGTATAAATAGCTCTTTTCCCAGACTATGCTCACCTAGTAAATGGCTCTAGATTCCTTTGGGAAAGAGTCATCAATGCATCCATTTACTGTGGTGTTACAATGGTCCATCCTCATGGGGACCCAGCCTCCCCTTCAGTCAATATCTTATGGGTCTGAAAACTGCTACAGTTCTGGAAACTAGGCTAGGGATTATGACATCTTATTGGGCTCTGTGCCCTCACCCTCCCAATTAATCATTCTTTATTGTTTTAGTAGTTTACATTGAACAATACCCTTGTTGCCTGCCCAGCTACTTTGCCCTAGGAACAGCATGCTCCATTAACCATCTTCATACTCTTGGTGGCCCATTGCCAATCCTACCATGGTGTTCATTGTGATAATTGCACCCACCTTGCTTCAAAGAATTAAATGCCATCATCTGGCTTCATTTTTCTGTGGCTTCAGGGAGTCCAGTTCTATAAAGCTGTTCCCATTCTTAGGAAAGAATGGCCTCCAGAAAAAAAGTTACATTGAGCTCTACACAACACTGGTGGACCCTCAGCAGTGTATTCTTTATGGGTTTAGTTAAATGCTTTGTTCTGGTCTCTCCCACAGGGGATGGGCTTTCTAGCCTCACAGAGTATTTTCACTCTAGCATGCCCACATCTATGAGCCTTTTGATTCCTTGCTCAACCTTTTATCACGGACTTCTGAAATTTCTATTTAAGTGAATGTGAGCCATCATTTCCCCAAAGTGTCCAAAGCCAGCCTAAGTCTAGCAATGTATTAGCACCATCTTCAGTGGGCCCTGCCAGTTTAAATCCCATGTCAAGAGAGGAGGTTCCTGTATCAATAAACTCTTATTTTACTACATTAATATTATATATTTCATCCCACCTGATTTGGCACACTCCAAAAAGTTCTCTTAGAAACTGCCAATATATGTTAGCATATATTGTAATGTCCCTTTTCTCCCCTACGAAGCCCAGCAGTTCCTCAGCTAGATATCATTTCCCCTAGTTATTGGTCTGGCTGGCAGGTTTGGGGGTAGGAGGGGGTGGTTACATTCTGAGGTGGGCATGCATGTATTGTTTTGTTTTGTTTTCTTTTGCTAGGTCTCAGCATCGATGCCGGAAACCGAACATTGTCACTTGGTAGTTATGTGAAAAGGGAACTCGGGAAGGCTGGTCAACCTTGAAGCTAAAGGTCAGAGCAAACCACTCCCTATCTAATTGAGACAATGGTAACTGAGGCAACTTCCCCACCAAATAATCATGTAAATCCTTATTGATAAAGATCATCTGTCTGTTACTGGAATTACCTGCCTAAGGGCAATGGGTGTATCTCAGAACTCTAATAAAAGGGATAGAGCAAAGGCCAGAGCTTGGGAGTCCTCCCACTAGAGGTGGCTCCCGCCTGGCCCCACATTTTCCCAAATTAATTCTTTTCTAGCTTCTCTTCATTTTGATTGCGGCCTTCTCCAGAAACCGGACCCGAACGGGATCCCTGAAACACGCGGGACGTGACAAGGGATCCCACACATCTGGCGCCCGAACAGGGACTTCTGGAGGAGATGATGGTTTTCGTCTAGAGCGAAGGAGGAAAAATACACCGAAAAAAGGTGTGAAAAATTAACCGCACTCAAAAACCCACGGCCAGCTGCAGAGTCCGGATCTGTGAGTAGGGTGGGAATGTCTTTGTTTTTAACCAGGCTAATGGGGAAGAATTAGGTTATAAATATAAAATAAACTTTATTATAGAATTTTGGTTTGTATGCTTAAAGAATGTGGTTTCTTGTTCAAATTAAAATCTTAATTTGTATTTTGAATCTAAAATCTGTAATAAGAAATGAAACTCCACTGCTGAAGCCGTCTCCAGTGCAGAGAAATTCAACTGTGGCAGGAGAGGGCAAGGCTATCTGCTCTCCCGCAATGAGATTACTCAATGCTTTGTTTAAAAATTATAAAAGAACTCGAAGAGAAGTTCAAATCTTGGCCAAGTTGGGTGTTAGTTATTATTTTGGAAAGAAAAAAAGAAAGAAAAAATTTAAGATCTGTCTGTCTTTTAAGCATGAAATGAAATTCGGCCAGATCTGTTGCTGAAACTTCCCCTGAAGTAAGTAGGATGTGGGGGAAGGGAGACACGTGGTGATCCAATATGGACGCCACTCCCCAAGAAAGCCACTTCGAAAGGCCTCATCTCGCCATCTTTATTTATTTTCCAGCTAATGACTTAAAGCTTTTTACAAATTCATAAATGCATCCGGGATTTCTGTGCACATGTAAGGGGAAAGGACCAGTTTAAAAACGAGTGCGCATAGTTTTGAGCTGAACTTGACCTTTTGCTGGGTACAGAATAAAAACCCGAGACTCTTTTGGCCTTAAAAATGGCGGAGATGAACCGGGAAAAGAGATACAGGCGGGCTTTCCAAGGCTTTTGAAATTTCCTGCCCAGAGGCAGGTAACCACCAGGAAGTAGAAAGCAAGTTTACATGTGAATAGCTATGGGTTTGTTTCTTGACTTCCTCAGCAGGAAAAATTCTTTAAAAAATTTAGTGGCTGTGCCAAGCCTATTGGCTGGAAATTTAAAACTTTTAAGTTCAAATGATCTAAATGTATTGAAATTTAAAATAATGAAATGTTGATCTAAGTATGCCTAGTATGAAGTCTAGATGATATAAGTTAATTAATTGAATATGCCTTATATTTTATTTGAAATGTCTCCTTAAAAATGTAAAAGTATTATTGATTTAAGAAATGCTAAGTATTTAATTTTGCTACCTAAAATTTAAAGCTCTGGAAGTTTAAGGTCTCTTTCCTTGCAATGAAAGTTTTTAAAGCTACACCCTTTGTTAATGGCGGAAGGGGCAGACTATGCCCTTCTCCCAGAAGAACAGGTAATCCAATTTCCACCAGTAGCCATTATTTTAATACCTACAAGTTTGCTTCTCAGTTTCCCCAGGCAGAAAAAACATGGTTTAAAGTTAATTATTAGATTTTAAAATTTATTCTTAAAAATATAAAGGGTTATTAATAAAGAACTGCTAAATATTTGACTTACAAACTCTGGAAGTTTAAGGTTCAGATTGAATTGGGAGAACTTACATAATTGTGGTAACTAAATGCCTAGAGTGTAGTAAAATGTGTTTTTGAGAAAATAAAATGTTTTCTCTTAAATAATTAGGAATTCAAAATATGTTACTTCTTGGTCTGATTTAAAAAAGAGAATTAATTCTGTGATACAGTTTAAATTTAATTGATATTCTTTAAGATAATTTAAGTATATAATCTTTAAATCATATATATAAATATATATATTATATGTTTGATCTTTCCAAGGTATTTCAAGGTTTTGAGAATAGCTTTTAAGACATTTCACAGGCCCTGAAATGTATTACAAAAGTCTATTCTCTCTTAAAAGAAATTTTTTTTAATTAAACCAATTGATACTTAAAATCGCATGGAAAGCTTTATCAAATAAAAATTAACTAATATGTTAAATGTTATGAAAGTTTATGCCTGTAAGAAAGGCAAAAACAATATATTTCTTAAATATAGCCAAAATTTTCAACAGCAGTAGAATTTCTAGAAAGACAAAAGCCTCAAGCAGCCTGCATTTTTTAATCGGCTGGAGGTGGGACAGCGTTTATACTTTTGGATCAGAACAATAAAGTATCAAATAAGTTTACTGAATAGCTTCTTTGCTTTTTTAATTTACCTACTTAAGTTACTTTATAAATTAGACTTTTTAAAATATAATCAAGGTCTCATATAAATTAAGTTACATGAGAAGCCAATGTCTTTATAAGTAATTGAATCCTAACTTTATGTAGCCCCCTGCATTTTTAATTAAGCTAGAGGTGGGGCAACATATTTGGCTTGTGAATTCAGACGTAAATTTACTTTATTTTTTAAATGAAGATACCTACTTTAATTACTTAAAAAAATTAGCTTATTAAATTATAATCAAGGTTTTCAGCTAAATGGAAAGCCAATATTTTATAAATAATTCTAATAAAGACCAGAAACAGCTAGTCATTGTCTGCAATGTGATTTTTGACTTAATTTTGAAAGAACAGATTGAGAAGCCGCCATGATGGCCACGTGGCTTACTGCCCGCCATCTTGAAATAACAAAGGCCAACCCCCTTCTTTTAAGCCAATGTCTTTGTAAGCAATTTAAATAAGTTTTTTAAGGAAGTGACTGAAGGCTTCCCATGATCCCTCTGTATATGCAAATTAGCTAATGGGAATACTCTTAAAAATTTCTTGCTTAATAAAAAGGAGAAATTTGAAAATTTTGAAATCTCTTTCACTGATATGCCAGGATAAACTGAGGATTGTTATTAAAATATTAAATCTAATCCATACTAGTGGTCACCATAACCTTAAGAGAAATTGTTTCATGTGGCAAAGATTTTTAAATGAAACAGTATAGCCTGAAAATTATTTTGGAAGGAAATAAAGAGAGGTGCAGAAAATGTAACTAAGACCTTGTTATACAAAAAGAAATTGACAGCCAGTTTGAAAAATTGAATTGCCATGCCTAGACAAAGTATACTTACATGATATTTTCTACAATGTCATTATAAATTTTGATATTTTACAAAAGCATATTGTACAATTATCCCAAACAAACTTAAGAATCTAATTTTTTGAATGTTTGGCAGCAATTTAATAAGGACATGAAAGGATTTAATCCCTTCCACTGTGTGGAAGGCCCCCTGGGAAGGCACTTGAGCATTCTATATTGGCCCTTCTTGCCCGTTTTGCCAAGAAGGACCCTCTTCTCACCATCCAATTGCCCACAGCTGTTGCCTGAGTTTTCAGTTTATGCTGAGGTTGAAGCCTCGTGGTGGCTGGTACTATGGATCTGTCTCTCGCATAATGGCGTGAGCTGAGCCCTCCATGGAGAAGAAACCTGGGTTCCCCAAGACATGTGATCAATGCTGGGGCCCCGCCAGACGGCGAGGGGATACCAAGGCAGGTGCTGTGCATGGAGGCCATAGGGGCATAGGCTATCAAGGAGACAGAATTGAACCTCACATCACCCTGCTTGGCCCCGAAGGATGGCTGGTTAGTCAAAGACGGGTAAGATTCCTCAAGGGAGGAACAACCTAAGACAGGCACAGTCGCAGAGGGGCCATCAGGAGAGAACTTGGGGGTCAACAGAGGTGGGGCACAGAACCTCACCCCCCCAACATTGCAGGGGCTTGAACACTCGCCCCTTCTGAGGGAAGTCTCCTGCCCCATGGCTGCTTCGCGCTTCCCATGCCCAGCTCAGATCGGGACCCAGGCAACATACAGAGACTTGGCTGAGCTCAGATCAGGAAGAGACCCAGATAAAAGAGACTTGGCCCAGCTCAGATTGGGACCCAGGCAACAGAGTTGGCCGATGGCAGCTGACTTATATCTAAATCCAGCCTAAATCCAGGAATGCTCAGGACTTTCTCAAGGATGCAAAATAATCCTTTTCATTGATATTTACAGTGTAAACTAAGATTCTGTTAGAGTATTAAATTTGACAGTGAAATAGTCAAGTTTTCAGGCTAATTTAAATTGGCTAAATGAAATTAGTGAATATTTAAGAAAATTTAATTGTACAAAAAGCTGTTCCTAAAGTATTAACCAAAATTTCTATTGATAGTTTATTTCATGGTAAAATTGCTTAGCATGCAGTAGACCTAAAGCAGTCATATTTTTGTCCAAAAAATTAAAATTTAAAGTTATCAAGACTGCATTATAAAAATTTTCCTAAAGCCTCCTAAAAATTAAATAAAAAGGGGGATAGTGGAAAAATACCATGTAAGAAAAAATATCCTGAAAGTAAATTACATCTTGAAAAATTTTACTTTGAAAATTAATTTTCATACAGCAGGACACCCATGAAAAACATACATGGTGTCAAAAAAAAAAAAAATAGCCAAAGGAAAATTGTTTGGGCAAAAAATAAAAGGATCTCAAGAAAAATTTATAGAAAAGATTCCTTTATTAACTTTTGGTCGAGAATATGTTTGTATATTTTCAGAAAACAACTCCTAGACCATGTGGATTCCTGCAACAGAGAGGAATTAACAGGAATACTCCAGCCATGAAGACAAGAGGAGAAATAGTCCAGAGATGGAAGATGCTGACCATGCCTTGCCATACTAGCAGTCAGCAGATGTGCAGTCAGCAGATGTGAATCACTGCAGGTTGCCCAAGTCCAAACCACAGAGGTCGGACCTGCATCGCCACTGTTTGTCCACCATCCAGATATCGTTGCTGACATGTACACTTGAGGAACTTTTGGACATTTAAACTTTGGACTCAGAACTTTTGGACATTGAAATTGGGACTCAAACATATTTTGTTCTTATTATGTTTATTTCTGGTCTGTAAATGCAAGATTTTTTTTTAAGGAAGGAATTGGGGGGAGATGCCGGAAACCGAACATTGTCACTTGGTAGTTATGTGAAAAGGGAACCCGGGAAGGCTGGTCAACCTTGAAGCTAAAGGTCAGAGCAAACCACTCCCTATCTAATTGAGACGATGGTAACTGAGGCAACTTCCCCACCAAATAATCATGTAAATCCTTATTGATAAAGATCATCTGTCTGTTACTGGAATTACCTGCCTAAGGGCAATGGGTGTATCTCAGAACTCTAATAAAAGGGATAGAGCAAAGGCCAGAGCTTGGGAGTCCTCCCACTAGACACACGTCCCGCGTGTTTCAGAGATCCCGTTCGGGTCCGGTTTCTGGAGAAGGCCGCAATCAAAATGAAGAGAAGCTAGAAAAGAATTAATTTGGGAAAATGTGGGGCCAGGCGGGAGCCACCTCTAGTGGGAGGACTCCCAAGCTCTGGCCTTTGCTCTATCCCTTTTATTAGAGTTCTGAGATACACCCATTGCCCTTAGGCAGGTAATTCCAGTAACAGACAGATGATCTTTATCAATAAGGATTTACATGATTATTTGGTGGGGAAGTTGCCTCAGTTACCATCGTCTCAATTAGATAGGGAGTGGTTGGCTCTGACCTTTAGCTTCAAGGTTGACCAGCCTTCCCGGGTTCCCTTTTCACATAACTACCAAGTGACAATGTTCGGTTTCCGGCATCTCCCCCCAATTCCTTCCTTAAAAAAAAATCTTGCATTTACAGACCAGAAATAAACATAATAAGAACAAAATATGTTTGAGTCCCAATTTCAATGTCCAAAAGTTCTGAGTCTAAAGTTTCAATGTCCAATGTCCAAAAGTTCTGAGTCCAAAGTTTAAATGTCCAAAAGTTCCTCAAGTGTATATGTCAGCAATGATATCTGGATGGTGGACAAACTGTGGCGATGCAGGTCCGACCTCTGTGGTTTGGACCTGGGCAATCTGCAGTGATGCACGTCTGCTGACTGCTAGTATGGCAAGTCGTCTTCCATCTCTGGACTATTTCTCCTCTTGTCTTCATGGATGGATCATTCCTGTTAATTCCTCTCTATTATAGGAATCCACATGGTCTTGGAGTTGTTTTCTGAAAATATACAAACATATTCTCGACCAAAAGTTAATAAAAGAATATTTTCTATAAATTTTTCTTGGGATCCTATTATTTTTTGCCCAAACAATTTTCCTTTGGCTTATTTTGACACCATGTATGTTTTTCATGGGTGTCCTGCTGTATGAAAATTAATTTTCAAAGTAAAAATTTTTCAAGATGTAATTTACTTACAGGATATTTTTTCTTACATGGTATTTTTCCACATCATCTACAAGGTGAGAATACTAGTCTTTAAAAAGGAAGAATGAGTCCATTCTGCTTATTTGGGGCCCTGTTTTCCATCAGAGAGCAGGTAGTTTTTGAAGAATAGGAAGATAAATTCTTCTGAGAGAAGAGTCATGGACCCAAAGTAGAATACAGACACATCATATTAAAAGTTGTTGCCTAATTCTTCTGGTCATCTCTGGAAAGAATGTGAAACTATATTTTTGACCTTTTCAAGAAACTACAAGGAAGTTATTGCTGAGTCAGGATGCTTAAATTATTGCTTAGATACTTCACATAATTTTCTAGTTTTATTTATATCATTCCTATGATGTTTTGAAAACATCCTAAGTATTTATGTGTCTATCTGTTTATATGGACTCTTAGGATGATCACAAAACCTATTAAAAAAGTTGTTTCACCTGAGCCGATTTGGCTCAGTGGATAGAGCACCTGCCTGAAGACTGAAGGGTCCCGGGTTCAATTCCAGTCAAGGGCACATGCTCAGGTTGCAGGCTCGATCCCCAGTAGGGGGCATGCAGGAGGCAGCCGATCAATGATTCTCTCTCATCATTGATGTTTCTATCTCTCCCTCCCTCTCCCTTCCTCTCTGAAATTTAAATAAAATATATTTTAAAAAATAAATGTTTCTCAAACTTCAGCATTTGGAAAATCTGTTTCCTAAAATATAATTACTCACTTCCTCCTTTCATAGCAGATACTTTATTGGGACATTTTTAAAATATGTTTTTATTGATTTTAGAGATAGAAAGGAAAGGGGAGGGAGAGAGACACAGAAACATAGATGAGAGAGAAACATCATTGATCAGCTGCCTCCTGCATGCTCCCTACTGGAGATCAAGCCTACAACCCAAGCATGTGCCCTGACCAGGAATTGAACCCATTCATGGGCCAATGCTCAATGACTGAGCCATACCACCAGGATATTGGGAGAGTTTTATTTGAAGAGTGGGTGAAGAGAAGAGGAGGAGGTGGCAGGAAGGAAGTACATGCTTAGGTTGTACCAATATCAGTGAGTCCCAACTGGACTATACCCAATGTAATTTATTTGGGGATTGAGGCAGGAGACTGTGGCTGTTTGTAAATAAAGGTAGTTGATGAAATATTTTGTGGTGAGAGAAGCTCTGGATTCAGTATACCTTTGCTAAAGTCCTAGTTTCTCTATTTAATAGTTGGATCACCCTAGCCAAGTCACTTAACTTCTTTCTCCTTTAGTTTCCACATTTTTAAAGCGAGGATAATAATGCTATGAGATCTTCCAATCTAAAAAAAAAAAAAAAAAAAAAAAAAAAATGGCTGTTAAAGTATTAACTAATATTCTGGACATGAATGTCTTTGTAAATTTTTTTTTTTTTTTTTTTTTTTTTTAAATTTCTTTATTGATTAAGGTGTCACATATTTGTCCTCATCCCCCCATTCCCATCCCACCCCTCTCCCCACGCATGCCCCAATCCCCTGTTGAACTTAACCGTTGGATAGGCTTATATGCATGCATACAGGTCCTTTGGTTGAACTCTCGCCCTCCCCCCACCCTCCCCCTACCCTCCCCTATCCTCCCTCTGAGGCCCGATAGTCCGATCGATGCCTCCTTGCTTCTGGTTCTGTTCTTGTTCCTCAGTCTATGTTGTTCATCATTTCCCCTAGATGAGCGAGATCATATGTCACTAGATATATACTAATAAGAACTCAATGTGAGACGAGCAATAATAGCTATGCTGACAGGCAAATGAATCAATCTGTAGCGAGCTTCCCCCTGGACCAACAGTTCTTTTGAGACCCAATTTCAATGTCCAGTAGTTCCTTATGTGTACATGTCAGCACTGACCCCTCAGCTCTGGATGGTGGACAAATGGTGGTAATGGAGGTCCGACTCCCTCTGGTTTGGTCTCGGCCGAACCCAGGGGCACGGCGTCACCCAGACTAAGGGGCACGTGGCCTCACCCTTACCCAAGGGGCGCGTGGTCACACCCGGGCCTGGGACCCAGCCTCACCCGGATGGATCCAGGGGCGCACGGCCTCACCCGGACCCAGGATCTAGCTTCACCCGTACCCAGGGACGCTTGGCCTCTCCCAGACCCAGGGGCACGTGGCCTCACCCGGGCCTAGGTGCACGAGGCCTCATCCAGATCCAGGGACACATGGTCGCACCCGGACCCAGGGACGCTTGGCCTCTCCCAGACCCAGGGCCACTTGGGCTCACCCGGGCCTAGGTGTACGAGGCCTCACCCGGATCCAGGGACACATGGTCTCACCCGGACCCAGGGACGCTTGGCCTCTCCCAGACCCAGGGCCACTTGGGCTCACCCGGGCCTAGGTGCATGCGGCCTCACCCGGATCCAGGGACACATGGTCTCACCCGGACCCAGGGATGCTTGGCCTCTCCCAGACCCAGGGCCACTTGGGCTCACCCGGGCCTAGGTGCACGAGGCCTCACCCGGATCCAGGGACACATGGTCTCACCCGGACCCAGGGACGCTTGGCCTCTCCCAGACCCAGGGCCACTTGGGCTCACCCGGGCCTAGGTGCACGAGGCCTCATCCGGATCCAGGGACACATGGTCGCACCCGGACCCAGGGACGCTTGGCCTCTCCCAGACCCAGGGCCACTTGGGCTCACCCGGGCCTAGGTGCACGCGGCCTCACCCGGATCCAGGGACACATGGTCTCACCCGGACCGAGGGACGCTTGGCCTCTCCCAGACCCAGGGCCACTTGGGCTCACCCGGGCCTAGGTGCACGAGGCCTCATCCGGATCCAGGGACACATGGTCTCACCCGGACCCAGGGACGCTTGGCCTCTCCCAGACCCAGGGCCACTTGGGCTCACCCGGGCCTAGGTGCACAAGGCCTCACCCGGATCCAGGGACACATGGTCTCACCCGGACCCAGGGACGCTTGGCCTCTCCCAGACCCAGGGCCACTAGGGCTCACCCGGGCCTAGGTGCACGAGGCCTCACCCGGATCCAGGGACACATGGTCGCACCCGGACCCAGGGACGCTTGGCCTCTCCCAGACCCAGGGCCACTTGGGCTCACCCGGGCCTAGGTGCACGAGGCCTCATCCGGATCCAGGGACACATGGTCGCACCCGGACCCAGGGACGCTTGGCCTCTCCCAGACCCAGGGCCACTTGGGCTCACCCGGGCCTAGGTGCACGCGGCCTCACCCGGATCCAGGGACACATGGTCTCACCCGGACCCAGGGACGCTTGGCCTCTCCCAGACCCAGGGCCACTTGGGCTCACCCGGGCCTAGGTGCACGAGGCCTCACCCGGATCCAGGGACACATGGTCTCACCCGGACCGAGGGACGCCTGGCCTCTCCCAGACCCAGGGCCACTTGGGCTCACCCAGGCCTAGGTGCACGAGGCATCACCCGGATCCAGGGACACATGGTCTCACCCGGACCCAGGGACGCTTGGCCTCTCCCAGACCCAGGGCCACTTGGGCTCACCCGGGCCTAGGTGCACGAGGCCTCATCCGGATCCAGGGACACATGGTCGCACCCGGACCCAGGGACGCTTGGCCTCTCCCAGACCCAGGGCCACTTGGGCTCACCCGGGCCTAGGTGCACGCGGCCTCACCCGGATCCAGGGACACACGGTCTCACCTAGACCCAGGGACGCTTGGCCTCTCAGACCCCGGGGCACGTGACCTCACCCATGCCTAGGTGCACTAGGTCTCACCCGGATCCAGGGACACACGGTCTCACCCGGACCCAGGGACGCCTGGCCTCCCCCAGACCCAGGGGCACGCGGCCCCACCTGGACCTAGGTGCACGAGGCCCCACCCGGATCCAGGGACACATGGTCTCGCCCGGACCTAGGGGTGCGTGGCCTCTCTCAGACCCAGGGGCACGTGGCCTCACCTGGACCTAGGTGCACGAAGCCACCCGGACCCAGGGGCGCGTTACCTCTCTCAGACCCCTGGTCGCGTGGTCTCACCCGGATCCAGGGGCTCACGGCCTCACCCGTACTCGGGACCCAGCCTTACCCGGATCCAGGGGCCCACGGCCTCACCCGGACCCAGGGTTCAGATTCACCCGGACCCAGGGGCACATGGCCTCACCCGAACCCGGAATCCAGCTTCGCCTGGCCCCAGGGGCGCGTGGCCTCACCCAAACCCAGGGGCGTGAGGCCTCACCTAGACCCAGAGGCGTGTGACCACATCTGAGCCCAGAGGCTCGCAGGCTCGCCTGGACTCGGGTCTCAGCGGGGTTTCGTCTTCTTGATCCCAATTCCTGTTGGTCAATTCCCTCTCAGCAATTCCTTCGGTCATTTTCTCAGAGCTCCAGGGCGGCTGCCGCAGAACTCGTTGGGCGGCGGGCTCGGCAAGGCTCCAGTGTGCCCGGTACCCGGCGGTGGGCTGGTCCGGTGTCGCTGCGTCGGCCCCTGGGTCTGCAACGGTGGCCAGTCGCTGAGCGTGCGCACCTGGCCACTTCGGGGCATTGAGATACTTGAAGGACTCGGAGGTCAGCAAGCACGGAGTCTCCCACCCCATGTCTCCCAGGGGCTCGTCTGTCCGTGCTCGGCAGCGAGTGGAGCCGTCCCCTCAGCCGGAGACCGCCGGGGGAACTGCGCCGAGCACGTTCCTGGCCACCATTGTGTCGCCTGAGCCATAGTTCTTAAAGTGTGGACTTTGGGTCACCGGCATCAGCATCATCCTGCGTACCCCTCTCTTTTATTCTAGTTGTAGAGCATCTGCTCAGCCAGCCCCCCGGTCTTTCTGGCTGGTGTCTGCTCTGCTCTCCCGTCGTAGTCTCAATATTGTTGTGGTAGGCAACGATCAGGCTGCCGCCCTATGTCTCCATCTTGGTCCTCCTTTGTACAGTTAAGTCTTGATTGTTGTTGGTGTCACTGGGAGGAATTGTCCTCCAGGCCAATTGGCCGTGAGGACCCTCTTTGTCTATATAGGAAGAGTTGCTGTGCAGGAGACATGTTTGTGGGCCGGGTCTTGATGCAGCAATGCCTTGGCGCTCACTGAGTCTGCCTCTAGAATGCCTCCCTTATGCGAGTGATTGAAATCTGGTGTCATCTCCCACCAACCACTAGATGCCCTCGTTTCTGGGTCTCCAATGCAGTGTGGGTCAGCCACTACCTGAGGCACTCAGCAGGAAAAAGCTTCTGCTCAGCTTGGCTGGGGCGGAGCTACAGGGTGGAGCCTACAACCTTGGCTTCCTGTCAGCCCCGCCCTATGAGGCTCCTGTGTCTGTGTCCCTCTGTATTCCTTGCAAACACCTCTGAGAGAAACGCGCCCTGGAGTTTCGCCCACTGCCAAACAGTCCAGTCCCTCCCCTAATGAATCTGGACTCCCAGATTCTCGCCTGGAACTGGGCTTCAGTGCAGTTGGAACTGGGTCTCAGCGCAGTCTGGCGTCCCTGTCTCCTTCCCAGCAGGGCCACCCAGTGGCGCAGGCAAAAGTTCGTCCTCTGCGCACCTTCCAGTGCGCGCGTCTGGAGCCGCCGCTTCTCTGTGCCTCCGCCACCACAGCCCAAATTCATTCCCCCAGCGTGCGCCTGGCTTCCCAGGGATTCGCCCGGAACTGGGGTTCAGTGCAGTCGGAACTGGGGTTCAGCACGGTCCTGAGCTTATGTCTCCTTCCCGCTAGGGCAGTTCAGTGGCGCAGGCAACAGTCCGTCCTTTGCGCCCCTTCCCGTGCGCGCCTCTGGAGCTCTGCCTTCCGCCGCTCCTCTGTGCCTGCGCCCCACAGCCCAGATTCATTCCCCCAGCCTGCGCCTGGCTTCCCAGGGTTTCGCCCGGAACTGGCGCTCAGTGCAGTGGGAGCCGGCGCTTAGCGCACTCCGGAGCCTTTATCTCCTTCCTGCCAGTGAACGCCGGCCAGGCCGTCAGCCGCCCCCTCCTCTCCGGCTCCATCCTCCCCGCAGGCGCGCGCTCGTGTCTCCGCCAGTTTCTCCATACCTCAGGCTTTTACGGCTCCCCCGATTGTCCCCGTGGCCTTCTCCTTCCCCCCATCTGTGGGCATTTCAGTCCGCCAGCTCTCCTGTGGTTCTGGACGATGTCCGTTCTGACCTCTAGTTGTGCCTTTGAAATTGTTGTGCCCGGCTGCAGGTTAGGTGTTTCACCTATGCCGCCATCTTGGTTTCTCCTCTTTGTAAATTTTTAAAGTCCCACTTGGGTTGTGACAATGTTCCTGTTGTAATTCCTATGGGACAGTTGTAAACGGAAGGCAAACTGTTTATTCCTACACTGTGAATTTGCCACTATGGGGTGGTACTTTGTTTCCTTTAAATTCCTAAGATTTTTATTTTTTAGTGTTTCAAACTAAATATGTATTGGTAAAAATAACTTGTAAACATTGTATGTTTAAATTAATGTTCATTTCTCATTTCCTACCATGACTATTGAAAAACATTTTTTTTTTTTACCCTGGAAAAAAAATCTGCAGGTCTTAACCACAGAGAAGGCAAACAGGCTTTACTTAATTGCTCCAAAGGATATTCTTTGAATAAATTTGTAGATATGTCTGAGAATCAAAAGTCAATTTCTAAGTATGAAAAATTCTATACAAGAAGATGACCCTTTATTTCTAAGTAAAATTTGAGTTTAAAAAGAAAATCAGTGTCTTTTTTATATATATTGAGGTAAACAGTTCTAACCTTTCTTTCCTTTCAGCCGTAATGATCTTCATTCCTAAAGAAATCACCTAAGATTTGTTTGCTGATTAACATTATTTTGACTATATCCTGGCCTATTGCCACTTCTTTTGAGTCTGTTATTCCAAAGTGACATCAGATAATAAGCAGCATTCAAGTATCTATACTAATAAAAGGGTAATATGCAAATTGGTCAGGATGCCCTCACAGTAACAACTGAACAGCAGGCTGCGTGAGGAGATCAGGCCGGCAGGGGGGCAGTCAGGGGCGACCAGGCCCGTGGGGGGAGGGCAGTGAGGGGTGACCAGGCCGGCAGGGGGGGCAGTTGGTGGCAACCAGGCCAGTGGCGAAGGGGGGGGGGCAGTGAGGGGCAACCAGGCCGGCAGAGAGGGGCAGTGAGGGGAGACCAGGCTGGCAGGGGGGACAGTTGGTAGCTGGGCTTAGGGGAACCCCCCCCCCATGCACGAATCTCATGCACCGGGCCTCTAGTCCTTTCATAAGGAAGATTCTGGATAGTCAGTCCTTGATCCTCTTTCCCCACCCTTAGCATCTCCTGTTTCTTTCCTTCCAGAGATATGTTATTGTTATATGATATACATAACATAATTACATATAATAATAGAAAATTATATCATTACAATTTTCATGTGAAGTGAAGGTTTTGTTGATTTTAGATTACTCTTTGACTCATGGTAGAAAGAAGTCCTGGAAGGATATCATCCTGTTAAAGAAACAGCCCTTTAAAGTGATTCTCCTGCATAATAACAAGCTTACAATGGGAAATAATTAAGTTCATAAAAAATAATTATGTGGCTTGTGTAGCATCCCATGTTTTTAAATTTTTCACCAGTATTAGGACCAATCTGTCCACAAGTTTTAAATTTGGGAATCATCCAGTTTATTCCAAAAATATCAGGCAAACTGGAAGGGGAGAAAGAAAATAATGTTTATCAAGTTGAATTATTTCAGTTGGCTGTTCCCTTAATCAAAAGCACTGGGATAACTGCCAAATCCATTCCCTTGGGTGGCATGCCACACACTCCTCGTAGAACCAACATACCAGGAGCGCTTATAAAGGTGAGCCCTCTGCTCAGCAGGGAACTGGGAATTCCAGCGGTTCTATACACCTTACCCTCAAGCCCTATGGGGACTAGGCCCCCTGATGAAATCACCCATCTTTTCAGATCCAAGATCTTCTGTGGGGTAGATTAGCTTTTCAGGGAGGCATGTGTGTTTCAGGGGGGAAAAACAGCCCCATAAAAATCAATATTATGAAGCAATTTTGTATTTGGAAAACCAAAGAAAAATGCTTATTTTGAAATTTTTTGTTGTTGTTCATTTGGTTTCCTAAGGGGGACATGGATTTCGAAACGTTGAATGATGTTCATACTTTTTCATCCTTTCTGCTCCTGTGAGAATTTGCCTGATTTTCATGCCAGAGCCAGGACCTGTACTGAGAGTTGATGTCAGCAAGACCACCAGCTTCCCAGGGTGCAAAAGAGAGAAATCCAGCCCCCGTCAGCCCTCTGGCCCAGGGCACAGAGGCCCTGTGTTTGTCCCACCCTTCTTTTCCTTGGTCAGCTTTCCTGCAGAAACTGTAAACCCAATTCCCGGGCCCCAGGTGAAGCTGAAGCCATGTGCCTAGGGAGTGAGCTGATGGAACTCTGGATGAGAGTTTGGATACCAGGAGGTGGCCATCCCAGACAGAGCAGTTTTCTTCCTTACCAGTCTCCTGAGAGAAAAGCAGGAGGGAAGAGAGAGGAGGGAAACCCAGTTCACATTTATCAGCATGGGTTTACTTAAGTGTTTTGCTAAGTAACCATAGAAAAATACATTGAAACCAGACTTCATTACTGCAACCGGAAAGAATTTCTCATGATTAATTGCTTCAGAGTCTTCAACTCCTAAAATATAGCTCTGTTACTGAGAATGCACTGAGAGTTCTCAGAAAACCCAGGGACAAAGTTAAAATCACATATGCTGGAAATATCAGGAAATATTAATGCATACATATAACCATGTAATCTTGATTATTTCTTATGGAGAAATAAAGATGGAAGTCAGTTTACCACACAGAGGGACCAACAAGAATTGACAAAAAGGCCCTAACTGGTTTGGCTCAGTGGATAGGGCGTCAGCCTGCAGACTGAAGGGTCCCAGGTTTGATTCCGGTCAAGGGCATGTACCTTGGTTGCAGGCACATCCCCCGTGGGGGGTGTGCAGGAGGCAGCTGATCGATGTTTCTCTCTCATCGATGTTTCTGACTCTCTATCCCTCTCCTTCCTCTCTGTAAAAAATCAATAAAATATATTTAAAAAAAAGAACTGATGAAAAGGATGAATTGGGTAGATTTCTATACCTAAGATTTACTGAATATTTCCATTTCTTCTCAATCAATGTCGATTCTAGAGGAGTAAAGTCTAAAGATTTTGTGGTCTCTATGTTGTCTAATTAAAAAAAAAAACAACACACCTATTGCACATAGATCAATCTTTTGAGTCCTGAGGATCCCCAGCCTCAGGAAGCACAGATCTGGCGTCAGATAAGAGTGGCCGAATCTCTTCTATGCACTCACCGACATAGACTCTGATGTCAGAAACCAAAGCCTCCAGATTCCAGCCAGCATCCCACCAACAACGAGCAGATGCTGAAAGGACATGATTACTACATTGGGAATGCCTTTGATTGGCTTAGTGCTTTGTTTACCTCTATACACAGTCCCTGACTTACGATAGTTCAACTTACTTTTGACTTTGCGGTGCTGCTAAAGCAATATACTTCGAATTTTGAATCTTGATCTTTTCTTGGGCTAACAATATGAGGTATGATACTGTCTTGAGATGCTGGGCAGTAGCAGTGAGCCACAGTTCCCAGTCAGCCACGCCATCAAGAGGGTAAGCAACTGACACTCTATAGTGCATTGTGTGGCCAGCACTTTCTGGATATTGTGCTTCATGTGGTAAGTTCTATGGTGAAAAATGAGCAGAGAGGAGGAGGAAGTGTCTTAGGGAGAGGTGGTTGCAATTTTAATCACGGTGGCCAGGAAAGGCCTCACGGAGAAGGTGACATTGCACTAAAGACCTGAAGGAGGTGAGAGATATCTGGGGGAAGAGTGTTACAGAAAGAGGGACCCAGCAAGTGCAGCTCTGAGGTTGGAGCTTGTCGGAGGGATGCCCAGGAGGTCCATTTGGCTGGAGCCCAGTTAGTGAAGGGTGATCAGAGCAGATGAGGTGAAAGAGGTAAAGAGGTGCGGCCTGGAGGTGAGAGGCAACCCCGATCACCCCCAAATCCCATTTCTATAATACTTCATCTGTATATTGTATTGTGTGTTTACCACCCCAAATGAAACATTTCTGAATCAAGCTTCTATCCCTTTAAGAACCATGCTTACCTTCAAATTCACCTTAGTTTATAGAGGCCGTCCTAAAAAGCCATGTTCGTGGAGAAAGGAATCCTTTCAGAAAGACCTCAGAGAAGATATGAAAAGGTTCTTTGAAAGTTATCACGTTTTGCAATTGACTTTTAATGCACTGTTGCCAGCTGCAGTGATTGGTTTAAGTAGATTCAATGGTTTTTTTGTGGAGGTTTTTTGTATTTAATAGTTGATTTTTTTCCTACTATTCTCAAATAACATGAACATTCTGAGCTTCCTGGTGTTCCCTTTACAAGGAAACTGACATCATGAGAAGAAGCATTCTTTTCCCCCAGTAATGTTCCCAGCAGATGTCGGCCCATCTGAGGTTCTGTGGTTAAAGGACATAAATTTAAGAAAGAGTCAAGAAAACAGACATCCAAAACATCACCTTCATGAGTGGTAGTGCTGTGTTAAATACTATGGTTTGGGGTTTTGGAATAGAAAGAAGTACTTTTACTAAAGTTACTGACTAGGTGACTCTACTCGAGGGCGAGGGAGGGGTGGTCACATTCCCCAACTCAAAGAATTCTGGTCCTAAACTCAATCCAATCTGCCCTTCTGCTGCCTCTGAAATCAGAATCAAATCCTTAACTCCTTCTTAGCTCACGTTGACTTCTATCAAATACTTATTACATGCCAGCACTTAAGGACACAGTGAGATTTAATCCTCACAGTAACCTCTTGAAGTGCGTACTATTTTTATTCTCCTTTTACCAAGGCAGAGACGGGGGCTCAGAAATTCTGCTTAACAATTGTCTGCTATGTGATAACTCAGGCCCAGGGCTGTGACTCTTTATTATTAGACTAAAATGCCTCTCCCAGACACACTCCTTGCAGTGTAGGTCCATGGACTCCTGAATTTCATCTCAAGCATTCTAATGGAAAGGAGAATCCTGGGTAGGAAATGAGTTCGTGGCACCTAGAAGCTCTAACCACTAACAACAAAAAGAACCCTCTGTCAGAACATGTTGGCAATTGCCAGATGGCAAGTGGTTTGGGGGGAATGGGTAAAAATGGTGAAGGGATTAAGAAGTATAAATTGGTAGTTACAGAATAGTCACAGGGATGTAAAGTACAGCGTAAGGAACATAGTCAATAATATCATAATAACTATGTATAGGTGAGATGGGTACTAGACTTATTGAGGTGATCACTTTGTAAGTTGTACAAATGTCTAATGACTGGGTGGTACACCTGAAACCAATATGATATTGTAAACCAACTGTAGCTGAAAGATAAAAATTAAAAAGAACCTTCTGGCAGGAGAAACAGTGAGTATCAGGTGTGAGATCAGCTATTCTGGCTGGTTCCTGCACAGCCATGGCCTCGGCCTCAGCCAGGAAGAAGAGCTGGAGGGTAACCGCACACGCACTGAGGAAAGAATCCAGTCTCTTTCTGTCCCTTTTCATTTCTATCTTTTTAGATTTCTGGGCTTGGAAAACTGCCAGCAAAGCCTGGGAACAGCCTTAGGAAACCTGTTGGCAACTCCCCTAGGAGTTGTTAGCCAAAAGTGTGAAATCCTTGCCTTATCTTGGAGACTGGTCTGCTGGGAGTAACTCAAAGGTATTGTTTCAACCAAGATCAGTAGTTGAGCAAGGGAGTCATTGTGGCTTAAGAGTTCACCTTTGATTACTAGGTTGAGATAAGAACTGTTCTCTCCTTTTTTCCCCTCTTGAGACTTTAGATAGTGAAGTACTTTTGACCTTGTGCACAGAGATCCTCTTTCCCACTGAGAATAACGTGGGGAGGAAGGCGCGGAGGCGGCAAGCTGCTAAAGGCCCACGGAACCACTTCTCAGCATTCATGTTTACAGCATCAGCCTTCACTTAACCCGAAGGCAAGTGGATCTCAGGAGGAACCATGACATTCCTAAGGCCAGCCGTGGCCCTGAAAGGGTTTGGCCAGGCCAACCCAAAATATTGATTATTTGAAGCTAAAGGCACTGGCGTAATAGGAGTTGCAGGAAGGGCTCTCTGACCTCTCCCTTTATACCTAAAAACAGACCATAAAACTTCCCACTAGAAAGGTGCCCTCCCCACACCAGGGACAGAACATTCTTATCACCAGAGACTTGTGTACAAACAAACCTATTAAAACAACCCCTAACTTCCACTAGTTTCCCCGGAGCATTTTCTCCCTGTCTCCCAGTTCACTGCCCCCAGCCCAACCCCCTTTGTCTTATTACCTCCTCCCAACTTATCATTCTTTGTTTAAAAATAGATCTAAGCTGTGGGGCTTCTTCTGCTCATCGTTTTTCTTTTGAAGACTCCCATGTATGCATAAAATATCAAATAAAATGTGTATGCTTTTCTCCTGTTAATCTGTCTTTTGTCAGTTTAATTCTTAGGCTCAGCCACAGAACCTAAGAGATGAAATGAAGTTTATCTTTCCCTAGAGCCCTCTTGGAATGCATGGAAACTGTCTTTTTTTCCAAATAACTGATGACATAAACTAGCCAAAGTGATGACATGTCTCTTCAAAATATTTTTCTCCCTTTTTGTCCTTATGCATTCTATTCATGATCATTGAAGAAAATTTAGAAATATAGATAAACAAAAAGAAAAGAGGTCAAATTAAAACCACTCAAAATACCACTACCCAGAGATAATTGCCATTAATAATTTCATACAGATTCTTCCAAGGTTTTTCTATTCAAATATAAACATATAAAAGTTTCATATTTTTTTTTAAAAAAAGGGGGGGGATCAAATTCTACACACAGTATTATAACTTGCTTTTTACTTAACAATATGCCATGAAGAATTTTTTTATGTAAAAATTTCTCTTGCCACCTATAGATTAAAATATATTAGCACCCCATCATTTATTAATCAGTTTAGTATTGTTGACTGTGTAGGTAGTTCCTTTTCACCATCACACTCAGCAACAACATTATGGAATCATACAAACATGTTCAAGCACTTGCCAATTTTTACCTCAAAATAAATTGTCAAAGCTGAAGCCAGCCGTTTATTAAGGTTTCTGAGACACCACTGTCTTCCAGAAAGATTATCTCATGCTGATTTCCTAAGCAATGTTTGCAAGTATCATAAAGCCCCAAAATAATCCAAGGAAAATAATTACGGCTTTGTCAGGAGCCACCCCCCAGCTCTCACATATCACTAAAATAATGTGAATGATTGTCACTCTGTTGTCCCCATCCCAAACGTGTAAAATGAGACAGGAGCAGAGTTAGATTATTATCCCAGAACAATGCAGAGTCCCAGGGGCCTTTGCAGTGTGCAGTGAGAAAACAGAGCCAGCATTTGGTGTAAAACGTGAGTCTGCAGTAGCTGGCAAAAGCTCAGAGGTACAGAACTTACTTACTAATCTAATACTTAGACAGCACTTACTGTGCACCAGTCACTCTAAGTGCTTTATAAATCTCAAAGTATTTAATTCTCACAATAACCCTATAAAAAAGCAGATACTACTTTTATCCTTATTTCACATATGGAGAGTAAATAACTTGGAATTAGATCTAGAGCCTGTGCGTCTAACCACAAAGCAATGTTGCTTACCAGGGAATAACTCTGATCCAACTTTGAACACCTGCAACTGCTCCCACATATGCAGGATAGTAAATACTCAATTTTCCAATCAAGCAGGAAGCACCATTCAACTGGTATTGTCACAGGAAAAAAAAGAACGAAAACTGAACTTTATGCACAAAGAGTCATACAAGGTAATTAAAATGATTTTAGATAACAACGTGTTCCCTCTACCTGATTTAGCCCAGGTTTCACTTGCCACTTATTCATTTTAACTATTACTTTTCTTGGACACATTCAACTTTTCCTTTAGTAAATTGGATCATTTAAGGCCTACTACTTTCTTTCTTTTTTTAATATACTTTTTTTTTTTTCATTGATTTTAGAGAGGAAGGGAGAGGAGAGAGAGATAGAAACATCAGTGATGAGAGAGAATCATTGATTGGCTGCCTCCTGCACGCCCACACTGGGGATCAAGCCTGCACCTGGGCATGTGCCCTGACCAGAAATTGAACCATGACCTCCTGGTTTGATGCTCAACCACTGAGCTACGCCGGCTGGGCAAGGCCTTCTACTTTCCAAAGCCCTGTGACACACCATTTAATTTCCCAAATAACAAATTTTGGAGGTAATGAAGCTTAGAAAAGCTAAATGGTTTGTTTATGGTTTATGGTCACTTGGATGTATAGATAAGAGAGGCAGGACATGAACATGTATCTTCTACTTCTCCACTCCTGTCATATCCCCTGGTCTCCATGATCTGGCAACAGGCATCAAAACCAAGCAGAAATGTAAAGAAGTGCCATGATATATTAAAACACATAGGTAGTTAGATTGATAGGTAAATATCTACACACACACGTACACTATAATATTTCATAGATTTTGAATGCAACGTCTGGTGAACTCACCTTCCAGAACTCAAGACCACCTGACCAACTGATTGATTGACTAACTCACCCCCAGTCAGCTTCCTCTTCCACACAACACAGCACTGATCCTCAAATTTCACCACATCTCCAGCTCTTTGGCTTCTTTTCTCTCCGCAGTGGACAGAGAAAGTTAAGGCCATCTTTTATTCGTTTATTCATGTGTTCACTCATATGGGAGAACTTACATTTTCTACACTACTTACATAAATACCCTTAGTCTCTCTCAACATACATACATACTCACACATGCACACACACACACACAAGCATGTATGCATGCATGTACACACCTATACCCTGCAATTTTGTATTCCCTCTGGCTTCTATAGTATATAGCTGATATCTCAAATTTTTCTCTGATTTATTAAAATATTATGTTAAGATGTCTCCAGCATACACAGGGCCCCATATACTAACCACCTAGCTTTGACGAATTATAATAGTTTACCTCAGTTTTTTCCTTTTATTAAAGGAATACAACATTATGAATACCATAGAAGCTCTTGGATACCTCTCTTTAACCCTTTTTCTTTCTCTCCCTCACTGAAGGTAACCATTGACATGACTATGTCATATATGGTTTACATTTTTTATTATTTATACATGTATGAACTATTTAATCCTTTGTACTTCTAAATTTTTTCCTTAATTGGAACACTGGAATATCATTCTCAGACTTTACTTGCTATTTGAACATCGCTTTTCAGGTTTACTCATGAGGAGACTGTGGCAGGCAGTCAGATAGGCATGAGCAGAGCAAGGACGATGGGCCAGGTGCAGAAGGTCACCAGGGCAAGAAAGCCCCGGATGCCTAGCCTTGGGCAAAACTGGAAAAACAAGCACCTTGCCCCCAGGATAACCTTTTGTCCTGCAGCATATTGTCGGTCATTTGGTTTAGAGCCCATGACCTTTCATATCGCTGGTCATGTGGCACTCAGACCCTCCCCTGACCATTCCTTCTCTGGCATGTCACTAGTCATATGGCTTAGACCCCCTTAGAGGGGGAACAAGCGAGGAGGCTGGCGAATAGCCCTGAAGCATTAAGCCCCCAGGACAATGAGGTTCTGACCTGCATCAAATATATCTAGGCATCAGTCATGTTTCAGCTTCAGGCACAGAAAAGCAGAAAAACCAGACAAGGGACATCTTGGCTGATGTCAGGAGCAGCTCATTGATGAATGGCCCCGGCCCTGTGCCAACCAATCAGTAGACACCACAACCCTGAAAGGACACAGCTGGAAAGCTGATGAATATTCTATTAGATTCTCCCCTGAGACCTACAGGTAACACACCGAAGACCAGGACGAGGAGGAGGGCACATTGTGGCTCTCTATGGAGCACCCCTGTGCCTTTCCCACCCCTCCCCCACAGGCATGTTTTCCTTCTCCTAAGCTCCCAGGGCCCTTCTTTTGCCTCTGTAACTTCTTTCCTGAGCCCATTTCTTCTATGGCTCACTTCTACCTCTGTGACTTTCTAAATATATTTTCTCTTAGAGTTTGAATCTCGTCTCTGAATTCTTTTTTAGCCAAAATTCAAGTACTGAGGCTGCTAAACCAAGGTCTCCGGACATCTAACACTGGTGCCATTTCACCACCAACAATACATGCCGTCATAATTGTAACTGCACTTGGTAGTATGCCATCATATGTACATGCTACAATTTGTTTATACAGTTACCTTTTTATGTAGGTTATTTCTAATTTTTTTTTTTTAATTACAGGATTTCATTTCCTGCTCCTTCACAGAAACTTAGCCCCTCACCCCAGAATGGTAAACTCCCCGGGGCTGCAACAGCACAAGCTCACACACTCACCACTCAGGTGTTGAGCTCCCTCTCGATGTGGAGACCACGAGAATGTCTCTCACCTTTTGAAATTTAGCTACACACTTAAAGCATGTTTATTATCTTTTATCCAATATATTTAGGTGTTACTTAGCAAGGATGTTTTCAGGTTAGCTGGTCCTTCTTATCACCTGAAATGGGAAGTCACTACCTTTCTTTCTCAACTTCCCTTTTCTTTGGTGGCCTCACATTCTATCACTTCTCTTCCTCTTTGCTCCTCTTCCGTTCCTTGCCCTTTAAATATCAGAGTTATCATAAGGTCTGTCTTGTCTCCTTTCTTACCCTAATGTGCACTTCCTGTGTGATCATTATCAGACAACAATGTGCCAATGACTCACAAATAGGCAACCCAGAATTCTGTACCCAGAATTTTGACTTTCAGGTCTGTAATTCCAATATTCTGCTATATATTGTCATCTGAATGGGCCACTGACATTTTAAATTCAGCATTTCCAAACCTAATTCCTTCCTTTCCTCAAATCTGCTTTTTCTTTTGTGCCTCTGAGACGCAGGCAGTCAATCCACTCCACACAGAAACTTAAAGTCACTCTCGACTCCTCCTTTCCTATCAGCCTCCACATCCTGTTATTCCTCCAGGGTAATAACTATTACATTGCTTCTCTTCTGCTCAGTCCTCCACTTTCCTACCTTTTCAGGCCTGTGTCATCTATCTTTCAGCAATAACCCAGAGAGAGAGATGACAACAGCCTGAAAAGTTAGTTCCCCCAAATGGGTGAAAATACCAAGGATATGGATTCAGGATTCAGGTAGGAAACACCAATATGTAAAATAAGACACAGTCTATTCTTTAATTCCTGCTTTTGCTCTTGATTTCTCTTCTTTGCCACCCACCTTCCAGGACATCTGCTTAAACATCCTGGAATAGTGAATCACCATGCGTAAGGAAACCCAGGAGTATTGGTTTCTTGGAAGTCTGGCAAGTGAATCATATTTCATATACTTTGCCTTTAACAATTTCATTTGGAACAACATTTTCACTTTCCCCAAATATGTAATGTCTGTTAAGAAATTTAAACATGACAAACGAGTACATGGCTTGTTCATGGCTGGAAAGTATTATATACTTTTTGTAGCCTATTTTCACTTCAGCATACACTCATCTACATTCATTTTGAAACCATAATTATTATCAATAATTGTATCAATTAGGGGAATGCTAAGTATTTTTAACAAATATACCAAAAATACATAATGTCCAAACACAACAATTTTATTTGGGATGGCTCAGCATTTTTTCCAACGATCCTAATACTTTCTTATTTGAAAACAGACCAAGTGTGAGAATGTGTTCTACTGTATTCCAATCAATGAACACAGAACTCTTAGTACATTAGATATTCCTGAATTCTTTCCTCAGTAGACTAAGAGGTTTGGCTTTGGTCTGGTTTTCTTTATATTCCTGAGATATCCTTATGAAATTCTTCAACTTAGGCCAGTGTCTGGACAGCTAAAGATATGGCAAGTGCTATAACATAAGTGACAATGGAGCTTACCTATGTAATCTGTCATTAGCCATGGATAAATGAGAGGATTGCTCTCTGGAGAATTCCCAAAGGCAATATAGCCAAATATTTCCACAGGTGTAAAATATCATTTACCTCATTGTGTAAAAAGAGGTTTAATGAAATAGTTTATGTAGAGTACCTAGCAAGTACTTGGATACAGGAGATAGATAAATCAACATGCTGACTGTACGCTTATACAGGCAGCACTAGAAGGCTATATATCCAGATATTAGCAGTGATTTTCTACTTGGTAGTACTTTGAGTGTTATTTCTTTGACCTATCTGCATTTTCTGTTTATAATAGACATTTATAGCTTTATAACAAGAAAAATTAAGAAGTGGTTTATAATTTTAAAGATAATATTTTAAATTCAGTGCAAGTATATATTGACTCATCTCTCTTTACACCCCAAATTTCCCTGTTAACTGAATAGTCCAAATTACCCATTTGAAAAATGGGTCCTATTTTTCCATTAGGAATTTAACGTGTGTTTAAATTTTTGTTAGTGACATTCAGATATCATCATAAAGCATAAATGAGAGAAAATGCTTTCTCACCTAAGAAAGTAATCATCTTTTGCTTCAACATTGTAATTTGGAGGGAAAATACTCATGGCAAACAACATGATCATCGTAACGGCATTTTTATTAAGAGTTGGATCACTACCCAAAAGTCCAGGTAACCCAGATGTGCCTGAAATTCCACGGTGGCTTCTGTTCCACCCTGTGCCTACTCTGAAGCCAAACTCAGCTTTTGCCACATCTCCGAAGTCTAACACTACAATGTATTCTTGAGTAATAACCAATTTTACCAAATATTTCTAGGGCAAATTAGGAAAAGAAATTATACCACATATAGCCTAGAAAAACGTAACAAAAGCTAACCTTCCCAGTTTGCCCCACAGTCTCATCTCTTGCCTGCCAATCAAAAAATTTTTTTCTTATATTCCTAACTTACAAATCCAGTGTTTGGCTTGAATTCTTCAGTTACCAAAAAAAAGATACCCAGCCAGGCCACTAACAATACTCTTTACAAACAACAGCCATCACCACCACAATAAAAAAAACATCAATAACTAGTGTTAATTAAGTCTGGCCTGTGAGTGTTTTATGCTTCATCTCAAGCAGCTTATCAAAAGATTCACCATACAAACAGGTATATGTATGGTGGTGGTGGTGGTAAAATTCTTCAGCTAAGAGAATATTATTCTCACCAAGTGGATAAATATACAATGTAGTCCTATATCCTTAAACACATATAAATAAATATAAAATATTGTGACATGGCCTCTTTCAATTCTGCTCTCAACCTGCCTTTGCCCTGAGCTTTGGCTTCTGATGGAAACGAGCTAGCCAGCTGTGGAGCCCCTGGTGACAGGACTGGAGCTCTTTGACTTAGTGTGCAAGAGTCTCTCTTATCTTTCTTCTCATAAAGCACATTGCCGTGGCTTCTGAGAACACATGGAGTCTTAAGTATTTTATTAAGGAAACTTTTTTGAAAACCTAAAAAGAAAATTTCTGTACTTTTGTATAACACATTTGACTGATCAAGATGAATTTTCATTGGAAATACAGAGCAAGCTTCTGCATTCCTTTAATAGTATGTTTCCTCTTACATAGAAAACTGTCTATAACATGAGAGCAAGAAGACTTACCTTGAGAGCTGTCATAAATCCAAATTCAAGCCTTTTTCTAACTATTTACCCCATCACTCAGCAACCGTGTAGTAATTGCCCAGTTACTCTTTCCAAGTATGTGGGCTCTGGCTTGGAAAGTCAGAGTGGGGAAAGAGGAAAAGCCAGCCTACCAAGTTTCCATCAAATAAGTCTACACTCCAGACATGGCTTGAGTCACTCTGACTCTACTTGGTTATTAAAATTATATGGAAACTTTTTCTACTCATTGGCACTGCTGAAATCCCCACACAGCTGGTTTCCAGTCTAATGTGTTTTTCTCTTACTGCTTTTTGAAACGTAAGAGAGTTTAATTCTTCCACTTTCATCCTTGCTGAGTTGGGATTTCAAAATTTATGCCTGCATATTATCTAGGTTATTCCCATTTTAAAAGAAAGACACAATTTTAGATTTTATGTGACTTCTTCATTTGCTATGTCTTCTCAAAACCTAAGTCACTCACCGTGTCTGAGGTGGTCACATTCCACGGTTGTCCTAGACGTACCTAATGAATACATGTTTCCCGCAGCAGATCTGCTGGCCCTGGACTGCCTCGCGTTCTCCTTCTCCTAATCCTTCCCCCACTATCAGCATCCTATCCTCAAAGTTTTACCAACAGGTCTTAGGCAACTATCATCTCATGAAATCCCAGAAAAATAATTGAATGAATCAGAAGAAAGATTAAAATTAAGCAGGATTTGTTCTCACTCAGATTTAAATATATGGCTTGATAAATCATATTATTGCATCCTTATATCTAAGCATAAGTCTCTCTAAGCACAGTTCAGTAGAACTGAAACTCTTAGTGCTTATATAATAAAGCTTAAATGGGGACAGATAAGTTTACTTAGCATTTGCTAAGCTCCTTCTCAATGAGACACATTGATAGTTACTGGTACAAAGGTGAATAAGACAAGGTTCCTTCCCTCAAATTGCTCACAAGCATCTACATAAATGTGGTACAATATATGCACCAAAATTACTTTTAAGAGCAATGATGTCGACAGAAGTTCTGAAGTTAAGGTACAAAACAAAACAAAAAAAATCCATTAGCTATTTTTTTTTTACTATGTCTCTTGCCAACAATGTAACTGAATCTGTAACATGTCTTATAATAGTACATCCATAGTTGTTCAAAAAATTATATTTTAAAAATTGTAAATTGTTTTATAGTTTTAATAAAATACATCTTTCTCTGCAATCTAATTTTTAAGACTAGTTTAAATTCTTTTCACATTGAAGTATATAAGCTCATGGTAATTTTCAGAGAAAGTAACATTATAAAAGGAGCACTTATCACTTTTCTAAGTATGTTTTATGTGTTATATCACTTAATCCTTACAACAGCTATTAAACTATCTAATTTTACCCATGAACATGAACCACACAAAGTTTATGCGATATGATACAAGAGCCCTGTCTTTAACCACTGCGCTGTACTTCCTCTTCCTTGTGTTTTTCCTAAAGCACTTGGCAGGTTCTTCTGGGTATTAGTTTGTACAGATTGGCTCCATTCCTCCACATTTACAAAAGTGTATTCTTTAGAATACTACAACTATATGCACAGGTTGCTGGTACCTTTTGTTTTTAATTAAATTCAAAGTATTTTTTTAAAACAAAAAAGTATTCTTGAAGCCTTTTCAAAGAAAAAATAATGCTTAGAACTTTTCAAACATATAAACTTTTTGTAATTAAACATCCCAGGTCTATCAGTCAAGGTTCTCCAGAGAAACAAAACAAATATCTTGTTGTATATGTATATATTATATATACTTATTATATATGTACTAGAGGCCCGGTGCACAAAATTCGTGCACGGAGGGGGGTTGTCCCTCAGCCCAGCCTGTACCCTCTCCAATATGGGACCCCTCAAGGGATGTCCAACTGCCCGTTTAGGCCCGATCCCAGGCTCCCAACTGCTTGCCTGCCTGCCTTCCTGATTGCCCCTAACTGCTTCTGCCTGCCAGCCTGATCACCCCCTAACCACTCTGCTACCAGCCTGTTTGCCCCCAAGTTCCCTCCTCTGCCGGCCTGGTCACCCCTAATTTTTCTCTCCTGCAGGGTTGATCACCTCCAACTGCCCTCCCTTGCATGCCTGGTCCTTCTCAACTGCCCTCCCTTGCAGGCAGGGTGCCTCCCAACTGCCCTCCCTTGCAGGCTGGGTGCCTCCCAACTGCCCTCTCCTGCTGGCCATCTTGTGGTGGCCATCTTGTGTCCACATGGGGGCAGGATCTTTACCACATGGGGGCAGCTATATTGTGTTGCAGTGATGATCAATCTGCATATTACTCTTTTATTAGATAGGATAGAGGCCTGGTACAGGGGTGAGGGCCAGCTGGTTTGCCCTGAAGGGCGTCCTGGATCAGGTGGGGGTTCCCTTGGGGTGTGGGGCGGCCTGAGCAAGGGGCCTGTGGTGGTTTGCAGGCTGGCCACGCCCCCTGGCAACCCAAGCCGAGGCCTTGGTATCTGGAATTTATTTTCCTTCTACAATTGAAACTTTGTAGCCTAGAGCGGAGCCAAACCTGGGGCTCCCTCTGAGGCCGGCAGCCATTTGTGTTGGGGTTATAATTGAAACTTTGTTGCCTTAAGTGGGTGGGCCCGGCCAGGGTGTGCGGAAAGCTTTGCTTCCCCTGTTGCCGGCAGCAACCCTGGCCTGCTCTCTCAAGCTCCATTCTGCCACCATTTGTTTGAATTTGTTTATCTTGTATAATTGAAACTTTGTAGCTTGAGTGGAAGCTTAGGCCTGGCAAGGGCAGGCAGAAAGCTTGGCTTCCTCTGTTACCTAGGAAACCTTGCTCTCTGTGGCTGTAGCCATCTTGGTTTGGGTTAATTTGCATACTCGCTCTGATTGGATGTGGGTGTGGCTTGTGGGCGTGGCTTGTGGGTGTGTTGGAGGTATGGTCAATTTGCATATTTGTCTATTATTAGATAGGATATGCTATACACTATATACATATACATATATACATAAGGCTCCGTCCAGGGAGGAGCCAATACGTTGTTCAAGTCCAAAGACATAATGTTGCAGATGAAATCTGAAGGAAGACTGCTGGAAAATACCCCCTTGCTTGGGATGGTCAGCCTTCCGTTCTATTTAGATCTCCAACTGATTAGATCAGGCCCACCTGCATTATAAAGGGCAATCTGCCTTTCTCAAAGTCCACCAATTTAAATCTAAATCTTATTCAAAACACCTTCACAGAAGCATCCAGAATAGGTCCAGCCAAGTTAACACATAAAATTAATGGTCACACCTGGAGAGTAGGATTCCACAAATTCACTTTAGGAAATACTGCTTTAGCTGGATTATAGGCAATTGAAACTCTTGTCTCCCTAAATATCTTGATTAACTGATAGTAATAGACTGTAATTGTGGGACTATAGAATGAGCACTGGACGTGGGGTAAAAGAAAATGTATATTATCCTGCCTCAGCACTCAAGTAACTTTGTGTTTAATAAATAATCCAAACTCCATTCTTGTCAGGTTTGTTATATATGAGCTGAGAATAATCAAACCTGTATCAAAAGATTGTAGAGTTAAATAAGGAGACATGTGAAAGTGTTTGATACATAAATTGAAAAAAGTGTTTCACAAAGCAATCATAACTCCAAAATACAACAATGCCAAATTATATCTCTGACAATCAACACACTTTGCATTATTTTAATATTACCAAAATGAGGTATAAGTTAAACCATATAAAACGGACGATGGTTAACAGTTTTTGAGTTATAAGAATGTCAATTTCATATGGCTTATCCTAATATTATAATTTGACTAGAAGGTAACATGCAGAGTTATATTTGGATTATTGCTAACAAACTTGTTATTGCCAGCTAGAACTTAATATACCCCATTTATCATTTGTCTCTAACTACAAAGAAATTTTATTTTGGTACAGGATGACCCAGAGTAACTGTGAAACACAACAATAACAGAAAAATATTGATCACTTCTTTGAGTTGGTTGCAATTTTTTTTTTTTTTTTTTTTTTTTTTTTTTTTAAATTTGGTCTATATTGTAATCGCTTTTGTTTTTGTTTTTTTTTTTTAAATATATTTTATTGATTTTTTACAGAGAGGAAGGGAGAGGGATAGAGAGCTAGAAACATCGATGAGAGAGAATCATCGACCAGCCGCCTCCTGCACACCCCCTACCAGGGATGTGCCCGCAGCCAATGTACATGCCCTTGACCGGAATCGAACCTGGGACCTTTCAGTCCGCAGACCGACGCTCTATCCATTGAGCCAAACCGGTTTCGGCTGAGTTGGTTGCAATTTTTAAAAATATCTCTTTTATCTAGATTTTTATTCTTAAGGTAGATTCCAGGAAATGGCTATGAGAGCTATGAGAAGAAAACAATTTTTTTTCCTAACAGCTATGCTGGTTTTCTACTGGTCTTTGAACACACCAGGCATGCGCCTTGATAGCTTCCACGTGCCTGCTTGGTTAACATCTCATCTCTCCAAGTCTTTGCTCAGATCTCACCTTAAGGAAGATCTTGAATAGTCAAACATGTTGCTGATTGACTAGGAAAAGGCAGTTGGTTTCAGATTCAAAGGGACAGCAAGAAAGAAAGACATTTAGTATCAAAGTAATGAATTAAAGATTTCGTTTTAAATTTCTGTTCTTAATTTGTGGAAAACTCTGCTTAAATGCTATAAGATGCTGAAGTCAGAATCTGAAGTGATAGTTGATGAAATCTCTGCAGAATGAACCCATTTTCTGAAATGAGATCCCGAGAGAAATGAATCTGTTGCCAAGGCCAGTTAATCTGAGCCACTGTGGCCAATCTATTTCTCTGTGTGGTTTTTTTTTCTTCCAATATTCTAGAGTAACGGGATTAGACATGCCATGGTTCCTTTTTTTTCCCTTTAAATTGCTAATGTGGTCATAACTTATAAAAATATTCTTGGACCTAACCAATGAATAGAGATTGTAATATCACAGGCCAAATTTAAAGATCGGGGCAACCACAAACCATGATAGAGGATGCTACTAATGTGACTAACTCCTCTGGCAGGAAATATAGGACTCAGTCCTCCAAATCACAGGGCAAAGATCAACCAGACACAATTCACAAATTTAAGTCACGGAAATTGTGCCTACGCCGAAGTGCAGCAGAAATAATTGCCTGGGTAATTCAAAGAGGATGCTTTCGATACGATGAAGAGAGAGAAGTGCTTCCATGTTACAGCCTCTGTTGTACATATTCTGTATCTGGTAACTTACTGAATCTCCACAACAGGTCCCGTGAGGTGGGCACTAAATGAGCCCCCTCACACAGATGAGAAAAGTGAGTTGTAGAATTTAAGAAACTTGCTCCAGTTTTCACAACTTAAAAGCCAGGATTTTAAACCCTGGTGTCTGTAACTTAGGAACTCGTGTTCTTATCAATTTACTGTCACCGAATCACATTCAAATTGAGAAAAAAATGATTCATTAGGATACTATTATACACAAACTTTACAGATAACACATTAAATAGACAAGACACTGCTAATCATTATGCAAAACGTCTTAATCTCAAGAAATATGAAAAAAATGTTTAAGGTCTTTGTTCATCCTTTCTGTCAGGGGCCATTTGGATATTTATAACATCATTTGAGGGCCATACAAAATTACCAACTTAAAAATTAGCCTGCTATATTTGGTCAAACACTTAATTAACTCACCCCGATGCCTTGGCAGGGCCAGACCAAACTATTTTTGCAGGTCTTATGGGCCCATGGGCTAGACATTCTCCACCCTTGCCTCAGAGATATAGAACCTTATCTATAATAATAAAAGTGTAATATGCTAATTAGACCAGACATCCTTCCGAATGTCCTTCCAGACGACCATCTGAACAAAGACAGGGCTGCAAGGGAAGCCCGGGTCCTGGGTGCCTGCCAGTGGCCAGAGGGAAGCCAGTGCAGGCAGCCAAGGGAAGGAAGGCCTACTCTTGAATGAATTTTGTGCATTGGGCCTCTAGTTCTTTAATAAAGTGAACCTTAAAGGTGGATTAGCTGGCCTCTCCAGATTTCTTCTAGACCTCTGAATCTTTAATTTACACATTTAGAAACATAACGTCTTGGGATAACTGAACCAGCCTAGCTCTAAGTCCAGTGTCGCACTTTACTAGTTGTCATCAGCTACGTTTACACTGCAGATTTGGAACAAGTCAGAACACGAATTCTCTGTCACTGGAAGGCTGAGGTTTGTTCCTGTCTGGAAGTTTGTCCAAGCGTGAATCCACTGATTGAGGGAGTGATTGTGGTCTGCCAAGGTTGCTGTGTAAAAAGGAAGTCGTGTCTTCCAATAGCCTTGTTTGTGTTTTTGAAAACTGTTTCAGTTTATGTCCTGTTTCCATTCCCATGCCCAGCCCTCCCAAAGTAAACAGATGACAAGTAGTGGTGGTGGGGTAGCGGTGATGCAGGGGCGGGGATGGAGGTGGAGGAAGGAAAGAGATTTCCCCAGGGCAAGAGGATTTTCAAAGAACTCAAATGCAATTTGGAAATAAACTCTAGTGCCAAAACCAGATGAGACTTATAGCATCAAGATCAGCCCAATCTAAAAGGAGAAATACAGACTCCTAGAAATTTCATTTACTTATTCCAAAATGATCAAACACTGATGGACATTCTTATACTAAAGTCCAGCTAACTTAGTGGCTAAAGAGGAATCATTGGCACATCAATAGGTGCACCTCCTCATTCCACTCATCCCCATCTATCTACTTCTACTTGCCCAGAAAACTCATTTGTTTCTGATATTTTCTAAAGCAGACACTGAGCTGTCTTAATTCCAGCTATGGTACTAAATAACCTAAACATTTATTTTTTTTTTAAAAAGAAACAAGTAAATTGAGAAAATAAATTTCCAGAATTTTAACTAAGTCTGCAAAATAAGCCAACATTTAGAATTTCCCTTCTTTCTAAGTCTGCTCCCAAGACCTTAGTTGACCTCACTTAGATTGGAAAGTTCTCTTTCTACAAACAAGAATTAATTGTAATCCTTGATTCAGTAACATTGGAACTCACAAAAATGTCCCTCTTATAGGCCTGTGTACCAAAATACATATAACTAAAAATAGCAATAATATGTGGTCTCTCTACTTAAAAGCAAGAAACGCTGTTATAGTAAATTATCATGTATATAAAAAACACTGTCAAAAATTTAATTGATCAATATTTCAATGTCAGTAGAATAAAAAGTAAAGATATTACATCACCTGAGATGGCATAGTTCTATTGTCCAAAAGTAAAAAAATAATAATAATAACTCAAGAAAACTGGGGTGATGATTGTTCACCACCCACATGACTCTCCATTAATTCTCAGCAACACATTTCTTGGGTACAAATTTGTAAAAAAAAAATCAAGATGTTTATTGAAATGTCAAGTAGTCATTTTCTTACTTGCTCCAATAAGTTACACTTTCTTATAAAAACAATTTTCTAAATCTCCAAAATACAAGTATTTTCCTGAGTAATTTGAAGTTCCCCTGAGGCAAAAACAAAAGAAAACATTTGAATCTGAACCAAAGGAACATGGATTAGCATTTCCTCAAATATCATGTTCAAATATTACATTTAAAGGAAAGCTATGCCCAGGGGCCATGGGTCAGTAGTCTTTAATATTTACAATCATTGGTTGATAAAATTATGTGTGATAGTTTATTATATATATATAAACATCTATAATAATAAAAGCATAATATGCTAATTAGACCGGACAGCCAAATGACCTTCCAGACAAAGTCTGGGCTGCGAATTTCATGCATTGGGCCTCTAGTATCCTACCTAATAATAGAAAAATATGCAAATTGACCGTACCTTCGCTATGCCCACGATTGGCCAGGAGACGCGGGGGGGGCGGGACTCGGGGTGGCCGGGGGGGCCGATTGGGCCGGCGAGACGCTGAGCTCGCGTTGCCAGCGGCGGCTCAAGCTCAGCATCTGCGCCATGGCTGTGCTGCGGCACAGAAGGGGCCTCTGGGGCAGTGAGCTCATGTCCCTCCGAGGACCATCAAAAGCGGGGGAGCTGGGTGCCTGTCCGCTCAGGCACCAGGCCTTTCCGAAGCCTCCGCTGCGCCAGAGGCTTCAGAAAGGCCTGGTGCACCAGCAGACAGGCACCCAGCTCCCCCGTGATTGACAGCGAAAGCATGTAGGGTACCCTACACGTGCATGATTTAATCATGCACTGGGCCTCTAGTACATATATATATAATCTTGATGATATTGAACTCGGTAATGAGTTTTTTAAAATACATTTTTATTGATTTTTTAAAATATATTTTTTATTGATTTCAGAGAGAAAGGGAGGATAGAAACATCAATGATGAGAGAGAATCACTGATTAGTTGCCTCCTGCCTGCCCCCGCACTGGGGATTGAGCCCACAACCCAGGCATGTGTCCTGACTGGGAATTAAACCATGACCTCCTCATTCATGGGCCAATGCTCAGCCACTGAGCCACATTGGTCAGGCTGGTGAGGATGTTTTTCATATAATACCAAAGACACAATTTATAGAAGAAAAAATTGATAAGCTGGACTTCATTCAAATGAAAAACTTCTACTCTGCAAAAGACAATATCAAGAGAATTGGAAGACAAGCCACAAACTGGAAGAAAATATTTGCAAATAAGACACCTTACAAAGGACTGTTATTCATAATTTACAAAGAAGCCAGCATGAGATGATGGTCAGAACATTGAAAGCCAAAGCTTGAGCACAGGCCTGGTACTGAGCACTTATCAGTTTTTAAAGGTTAGCATACTAAACAACTAAAACTAAACTAAAGAGAACTTACTAGTTTTGTAAGAAACTGTTTGACAGTTTCTTACAAAACTAAACATACTCTTACCATATAGTCCAGCAATTGTGCTCATTGATATTTACCCAAAGGAGCTGAAAACTTGCATAAAGAGCCCACGCAAAAACCTGTACATGATGTTTATAGCAACTTTATTTATAACTGACAGAATGTGGAAGCAACCAAGATGTCCTTCAGTAGGTGAAAGCCCATGGACTATCATTTAGCTTTTTAAAAAGAGAGAGTTATCAAGCCATAAAAAGTACAGAGGAATTTTAAATGTATATTACTAAATGAAAGAAGCCAATATGAGAAGACTACATATTCTATGACTCTAACTATATGGCATTCTGAAAATGGTATGGAGATCATAAAACAATAATTGCCAGTGATGGGAGGGAATGGGAGAGAGAGATGAATAGGCAGAGCACAGAGGATTTTCAGGAAAGTGAAAACATTCTATATGATACCATAATAATGGATAACCAAAATCACTGAATGTACAACACCAAGAATGAACCTTTAGGTAAACTGTGAACTTTGGGTGATTATGATGTGTCCATGTAGATTCATCCTGGAAAAAAATGGCCATTCTGGTAAGTGATGTTAATAATGGGGAGACTATGTATGTGTAGGGATGAAGGGTTTATAGCGAGTCTCTGTTTTTTCTTCTCAATTTTATTATAAATGTAAAACTGCTCTTAAAAAATGGTCTTTTAAAAAAACTATGAAAAAAAATATGGTACATCCATATGGAGTACTATGCAGCAATAAATAGGGTGAGGAAGATCTATATAAACTTATATGGAGTGGTTTCCAGGGCATGTGTCAAGTTAAAAAGAAAAATTTTAAAGTATTTATCTTTTAAAATATATAGATAGATATAGATATAGATATAGATATAGATATAGATATAGATATAGATATAGATATAGATATAGATATAGATTGATTTTAGAGAGGAAGGGAAAGGGAGAGATGGAAACATCAATGATGAGAGAAAAATCATTGAGCAGCTGCCTCCTGCTCACTCCTACTGGGGATGGAGCCTGAAACCCAAGCATGTGCCCTAACTGGGAATTGAACCATGACCTCCTGGTTCATAGGTCAATGCTCAACCACTGAGCACACCAGCCAGGCTAAAGTATCTATTTTTTTCAAAAATAATTGCAGGCAGCCCAGCCAGCATGGCTCAGTGATCTTGGGTTGGATTCTGATCAAGGACACATATCTCCATTGCAGCCTGGATCCCTGGCCCTGGTCAGGGCATGCAGGAGGCAACCAATCGACATCTCTCTCTCACATTGATGTTTCTCTCTTGGTCTCTCCCCGTCCCTTCCACTTTCTCTAAAAATCAATGGAAAAATGCCCTCAGGTGAGGATTTAAAAAAATTAATGGCACAAATGAACATCTAGTGCTTCCAGGCATGAAACACTGAGGACACTTTATCACTGAGGTAGTGTTCCTGCCAAAAACACCAGACAGAGATCAAATCATGAGGAAATGTCAAACAGACCCAGATCGAAGGGCAGTCTACAAATAAATCCCCTGCCCTCTTAAAAAATGTCAACATTATTTGTTAAAAGCTAAGGAATTGTTGTGCATTATAAAATATCAAAGAAAAAATACTTAATGCTATGAATGATTCTGTTTTGGATCCCAGAATGAAAATTGTAAAGTACATTAATGAAAATATGAGAAAAGTTTGAATTAGAGCTATATATTAAATAATAGTATTGTATCCAGATTGAACTTCCTAACTGTGGTTTTGTGAATTATGTCCTTGATCTTAGGAAATATACACTGATGTATTGGGAGATAAATAGGCATTATGACTACAATGTATTCTAAGAAAGTTTAGGGAAAAAATAAAAATATCATAAAGATACATAGCAAGAGTGTTAATAATTAGTAAAGCTGAAGGAATGTTACACAAGAGTTCTTGAAACTATTCTTGCAAACTTCCTGTATCTTTGAAATTGTTTCTAAATAAATATTTTAAAATGTGACTAACTTTATTGTTAACACTTTCAAATTTAAAAAATAAAACAAGCTCATTATAAAAATAGGCTACATACTAAAAGTTAAAAAGTAGCAGTTACAAATCTGTAATACCATGACCTGTTAAATCATTGGTATCCTTCTTTCAGAATAATTTCATACATAAATATTTCTTATTAAGGGGTTAATGAGTATACAAAAGGAAAATAGAATATCACAATATCTGTGAAAAATGTAATTTTAATTTTTCTGACTGAAATTTCTATTTCTTGGTTGAGTAACCATTTAAAAGTGATTTAGAGAAATTATTTAGTCACTTTTAGAGAAACTGAGAAGCAATGAGGACACCCAGTTAGACTCAGTTCAGGTTTATAAACCTCCTCCACTTGTCTCCCCATACTGGGGCCTAAATTCTGGGTGATCTTATCTAGTGTCAGGCCTCAGTCGAGCAGGGGAACATTGTTTAGAGGGATTTTATCTCTCTCCACATTTTACCATATAGCTGAAATAGTTTTCAGTTTGTGTCCTGTCTTTTAGACTGTCTGTATTGCATATTTTTCACTGCATAAATTTTAAAACTAAATCCTACAAGTAAAGAAAACCTTTGTCTTTTTTTTTTTTTTTTTAATTCCAATGGCCTGGCCCGTGTTGCTCAGTGGCTGAGTGTCATGTTGACCTATGAACCAGGAGGCCACAGTTTGATTCCTGGTCACGGCGCATGCCCGGGTTGTGCGCTGGATTCCTAGAGGGGGTCATGTAGGAAGCAGTCAATCAATGATTCTCTCTCATCATTAATGTTTCTCTCTCTCTCTCTCTCCTTTCCTCTCTAAAATCAATTAAAAATTATTTTTTATTGTTTAAAGTATTACATATGTCTCCTTTTCCCCTGATTGACACCCCCAATAAAAATATATTTTAAAAAATAAAATAAAGTAATACATTTTCCAAAAGAAGTACTAGTATAAGAGAAAAGAGAACAATGAAAATAATAAAATATGGCTTTCAGAGGAATTAGGGAAAAATAGAAAACTTTATTTTATGATTCCTCAACAGGAAAAATCATTTACATATTATCAACATTGTTTTATAAATTTAGTTAAACAATGGTTTCAAATGTGGGTAAATACGTCTTTAGCTGCAAGATTTCAGAGACAGGCTGTGCCTTTTCTTGATAGAAATCTAGCCCAGTAAGAAGTTCCACATCTCGGACCCGAGCAACATGAGCTTTCAACCTTTCTTCAATCCAAACAGCTTCTGGTTTATGTTCCTAAAAAGAAGAAACAAAAGACCATTTTCCATGGGGCATATTTTTTTAATTAATAGAAAGATCTCCCATTACTTAGAAGTTGTCCTTTTTCCTGTGATTTTTATTTTAGTTTTTAAAAATTTTGGTGTAATTGACAAACAATATTCTATTAGTTTCAGGTGTACAACATAATTCGATATTTGTTCCTGTGGTTGTTATTGCCTTAAATATTAATTCGATACAGCTAAATTTTGTTTATTAAAATAAAAAGAAAACCAACAGTACAAAGTATATTACAGCAAATACAGACCACCACAAAGTCATCAAGTTTAGCCATTTTATATCCACTTCAGATGTACATTTTTTTTAAATGAAATATTACAGATAAAGTTAAGTCCCCGATGAAGTTAATATTACAGATAAAGTTAAGTCTACTCTGAACTTATTATTTTGTGAGTCATTGTGAAGCCAGTAGGTACGTATCAATATACAATATATACTATTAATTTATGGGTTTTCAAATTTACATAAGTAATATAAGTGGTATTTGATAATTACTTTTTCATTCAACATTATGTTTGTCATTTATTCATAGTGATATATCTAGGTCTAGTTAAATCATCTTTTTAGCTATGTCTTGTAATAGCACGGTTTATTTATTTCTTATTGCCATATTAATAGTATTTGGGCATTATAAATGCCCAATAATAATAATAATACTGTAATAAGTGATTTGGCACATGCCTCCTGAGTTCAAGAACATGAGTTTCTAGCATATATCAATAAAATTTCTGGGTCAGAGAGTCCATGAAACTTTGACTTTACCATATATAAGCCTAGCACAAAGTGTTTATACCAATTTGCACTTCCACTGACAGTGGGTGATACCTCTGTTTCCCCTCATCCTCCCCAAACCATAGTGTGAATAATAGCAGCTATTATTTGAGCCAGAGGAAGTGTAAGAGGAAATTACGTTATGTTCCTAACCATTAAAGAATTTCTCTGTGTGCGATTCATAATATAAGTTAATTTTTTAAATAAATAGGCATTATAATAATTAAAGCTCCTATTTCCAATGGGATTCTAATTCATTCTTTTTTTTCCTGCCTTTACTATTTCACATTTCAGTATCATTTAATATATTTTATTACTATTTTTTGTTTGTTTGTTAATCCTCACCCAAGGATATTTTCCCATTGATTTTTAGAGAAAGTGGCAAGGAGAGGGAGAGACAGAGAAATATTGATGTGAGAGAGACTCGTCAATTGGTTGCCTCCTGCATGCACCCCGACCAGGGCCAGGGCTGGGGAACCTGCAACCAAGGTATGTGACCTTGACCGGAATCGTATCGGGACTCTTCAATCTGTGGGCTGATGCTCTATCCACTGAGCCAAACGGGCTAGGGCAATGACTTTTTTTCATAAGGTTTTCTCCCACTGAGTTTATATTACTCTTCTCTCTCCTGGCTCATTTGGTATCCATCCAACTAAATGTTTACTGAACATCTGACAGTCTTCCCTCTTTTAAAATTGCAATTAAATGGTCTTAAAATATAACACAAAGCTTTATCTTGCAGGGGTGATACTCAAGCTCTTTGATACCAGAGAGTTCAATAGCACCAACCAATCTGAAGAGACCCAGCTATAGGCGCTGCTCTAGTTGTACCAGTACATCCCAACAGAAAGCAGCCTTACATATACACACATTTTATGAGCTGTATTTAAATGCATACTTTTGATTATATATAATATATATATATATGTATATATATATATGTGTGTGTGTGTGTGTATGTAAACATATATATATATATATATATATATATATATATATATTTGATTATATGTGTGTTAGAACTATTACATAAATAGAAGTATTTTATATCCCCCAAATACAATTCACTTGTTAGTTTTTTGAGGCAATATTAGTTTCAGTATTTTTCTCCCCTAACCACTCTCTTATACTCTCTCCTTAACCACTTAATAGTCTGGTTATTGCTTCTAACACACTAACAAAACTGCTTTGTCAAAGAAGAACTAATTGAGTGTATTTTTTTTTTAGATCTTTTAATTATAGATGATCATATCAAACTTCTGAAAATTCCTCCTTTTATTTCCATAACTTTACTTGTTTGATGACTTACTTGTTTGGGTTTGTTTGTTTCTTTTATACTAGTATTTAAGGTAGAGATTTCCTCAACCGACCTAAATTTTTTCCATTCTGGAAGTATAGATATTTCCCTCAATTTGATCTTATTTAACTCCCATGGTTTAATACCAAATCTATCTCTATAGTGCTAATATTTCTTCCAATGACCATACTTATATTGCTCAATATCTGCTGAATAACTTACAATAATCATAGTCACTTGGACTTGTGGCAACATTTTCATTTATTTGAGAGGAATTTAATAATACAAAATTGAGGGGGAAAGAAAAGGGAAAAGGAGGGTAGAAAAGTTGGTAGAGATAAGGGAAGAAAGAAAATAAATAAAGCAATATGAATCTAGTTCCCTAGATCAAGTGTGAAGTGGGCTTGTAATCTATCATTTCTATATCTGGTGTCTGTTCCCTTAAACCTCTGATAGTGGGAACACCTCCCTAGATTCAGTGGTTAGAATGTTTAAAAGTGCATACTTTTCATTCAACATGCTCCTTAAAGCAAGCCAACTATTTCATTGTGTGCTTATAGCACAATTATCTGTTCTAATGCCAGAGGAAGCATTGGCTGATTTGGGTTTATTAAGGTACGGTTTGCATAAGTACTGTACTTTTGCAGTGATTTGATTATACAGGTTTTACCTGTATACAATTTTACTTCATGTTGACTTTAGAATGTTAACTTCATAACTAGAAGTGATTTCTTGTTGATGGCCACAGTTAGCTTATTATTTATTGAGAAATCTTAGTATTTTATATGAAATATCTAATTTAATCCTCAACAATTTCATGAGGGAGCTGACTTTTTTAATACAATTGAGGAAAATGACATTCAGTTATTTACCCAAAGAGGCCAAGTCAATAACTGAAACCAGGATTTTCAATTCTAAAACTTGTTCACTTTATTCTAACCTACTCCTCATATATCCTCCAAGACTTCCAATCTGAAAACCATCAAGAACAAATTCATCCTTCCCAAAACAACTGATGTTCTTATGTATATCCTGGCTAGTCATGCCTCAATTTTAGTCGGTTTTGACTCTCATGTTGCCTTTCTCCTCCCCCATATCTAATTAACAGCTACATCTTATTAACTTCACAATTTCTCTTATAATAATAATTTGGTTTACGTTCACTTTGTACTCATCATGTCTCATAAGTATCTTTATCGATTTTATATCCTTATTACTATAATGCAACTTCCTCAACATTTTGGAAAATGTCCAATTCATTAGTGATGATGTCTTACTCAATAGAGAGGACATGCTATTAATTTGAGATCACCTCTACTATGGATGATCAGGGACAGCTTTGATCATTTGTACTTTACCTCAGAGTATAAGTAAAAAATGTTAGAAGATGGGAAATAAAAGGGCATTCTAGAGGAGAGAAGAGCATGAGCAATGATGTCGAGGTAGGGAAACCCAAGATGCATTAAGGTAATGTCAAGGACTTTGGTTGGCCCAGCAAGGGTCAACTGAAGGTAAATTGTGTACAGGTTGGGAGATTTGTGTTTGTTTATTCTTTTATTTGAGGTAGGTAGAGTTTGGGTATAAGAAAGTATGGTACGTGGTAATAAAAAACTAAATTTTAAGTAAGTTGGTAGTGGTGTACAGAGGTGAAGAGAAGGAGGGAGGACAAAAGACAATGAAGCCACTTCAGATTGATTTTCCGAAGGTGATAAGGGCCTAGACCAGGGATAGCAAATAGTTCCTTTTTTGCACACCCATTCTAATCAGTCCATAATGGCTACCTAGAACCCCTGTGATAAACAACACTCCTCATTCAGGAATAAAGGGGACCACCCTCTTTCTATCAGTCGCCCATGTCTGCCACTGGGAGAGGAAGTGAAGACTAATGGCTTACTCTTATCTCAACTAGATAAAACTCGGACAAGAAAAATAGGAAGAGATTCTAGACTAGACTATATCTAGTCTATATATAGACTATATCTCCTGAGAGCATCATGTTTGGAAACTCTCTCACTCTAGGACTATGAGTGACCCAATGTGTAGCCTCTAACCTTTGCCTTCTATCTTTAGTCAGTAAAAGGCCACTCAAAACACACAAGTTCAAATTCTATCTTCAAGGTCTTGTTAAAATGTCACCTGCCCTATCAGGAAGTATTTTTCCTTTGAAATCTTATATCAATTTGGTCAGTTCCACTGTGTGCCACTGATCTCTTCTTCTATTTGACTAGGCTTCTAAGTGCTAGACGATTTTGATAGAATCATGTCTGATGTTTCTGTGTGTCTCCCATAGTACATAGGATAGTGAAAGCAGTTATGTGGTGAACATCTGAAAGAAAAGAGATGAATCCCAATCTGGCCTAGAACCTAAGCTTTAATTTCCAGTCTCTACTAACCTATGATATTTTCCATGTGAATGCCTGTTTCTACAAACTGGACATGCCTGAACTTAATTATTCTATCTACCTGCCCAAATAGTTCTCATTCCAAATTTCCCTCTTTCTTTTTCATAATTATCTACATTTAAAATCTCTGATTCATCTTTAAGTATCTCTTGCCTTCCCTTTGGCTCTTGCATCCAATAAAATAGCAAATCCCCTCCATTCTCCACTCCCTTCTTGAAAGATTCTTCCTAATCCTCTCAGTCTGTTCAAGTTTGGCCCATCCTTCAGGGCCCAGCCCTACTCTTGCCACATTTTATGTTACCCTTATTGATCACCCCAGCCAAATGTGTTTTGAATTTGAAACACTAAATCCTTATTTGGCAATTAATTCTAACTTTGTGACATCTCTTACTTTTTAATTTGAAAAATAATTCTTCTATTATTGACTCGCCCATTTACATGTCTATATTTCATTTATATTTATTTATATTTCATTTATGTATCTCACTTACATACCAAAGTTATATGTGAACTTCTTAAGGGAAGAGACAATGTATTCCTCCTTTGTGCATTCTAAAAAGTTTCTATTACAATACTGTGCACTTAATAGGTGCTCAGTATATTTGTTGAATAACTTCAGTAAAACACAATTATCAGGATACATATTTTTTCTATAAAGAACATATATGCAACTTAACAAAAGGAAGATAAACAATCCAGTCAAAAAATGGTCAAAGGACCTAAATAGACACTTTTCAAAAGTAGACATACAGAAGGCCAAGAGACCTATGAAAATATGCACAGTCATTAATCATCCGAGAGATACAAATCAAAACGACAATGAGGTACCATCTCACACCTGTCAGAATGACTATCATCAACAAATCAAAAAATGACAAGTGCTAGCAAGGATGCGGAGAAAAAGGAACCCTCGTGCACTGCTGGTGAGAATGCAGACTGGTGCAGCCACTGTGGAAAACAGTATGGAGTTTCCTCAAAAAGTTAAAAGTGGAAGTCCCATTAATCCCACTTCTAGGAATATATCCCAAGAAATCAGAAACACCAATCAGAAAAGACACATGCACCCCTATGTTCATAGCAGCATAATTTACAATAGCTAAGATTTGGAAACAGACTAAGTGCCCATCAGCAGATGAGTGGATTAGAAAGCTATGGTATATCTACACAATGGAATACTATGCTGCTATAAAAAAGAAGGAACTTTTACTATTTGCAACAGCATGGATGGACCTGGAGAGCATTATGCTAAGCGAAATAAGCCAGTCAGAGAAAGATAAATAACACATGATCTCACTCATTTGTGGAATATAATGAACAACATAAACTGATGAACAAAAGTAGAGCCAGAGACATAGAAGCATCAAACAAACCACCCAACCTAAGAGGGAACGCTGGGGGAGGGGAGGTGGCAGGGAAAGGGAGCGTGTAAGAGATCAACCAAAGGACTTGTATGCATGCATATGAGCACAACCAATGGACACAGACAGTAGGGGGGTTAGGGCATGTGCTGGTGGGGTGGGAGCAGCTGGGGAGAAGTCAATGGGGGCAAAAGGAGACTTATATAATACTTTAAACAATAAAGAATTTAAATTAAAAAAAGAACATATATGCAAGTTGAAGTAACTATTTATACATAATTTGCCTTGATCCAGAAAGATTTTAAGATGGACTAATACATGATATTCAATAAGGAATGTTACTTGAACTAAGTTATTTTTTATGTTTATATTTTTATATAGGTATATTTAATTTCAGATCTCATGTTTCAAGTTGATGAAGTTTGTATATTTACACTTTCATTCAAGAAACATTAATCTAGTGCCAACTTTGGGACAGAACCTTCAAGTTTGTGTTCAGAATCAAAGTATTAATAAGACACCACCCATTCCCTTATTAGTGAGTGTGAATAAAGTGTAAGTGCATAAAATAGGCATATATAAACTCATGTTCATGTAGGCACATACATGTTTAAATTGTTATTAATTACATGAAGACCAATAGTCTAAGGAAAAGTTTTTAAGTTAGATATTTTTCATACAACATCACCCATGAAACACCTAATAGAATATATTGTAGCCAGAGCCACTTTTATGAGAGCCCAGAGGAGCTCTGACTGATTGTTTTCTTAGGTCCCAGGGACTCTCCCGCTGCATACTCACAGGGCAGCTCTCCACGTTAGTAGGTTGGTGAGGGATGACATAGGATAGGACGTCCAGCCACCCAGGGCAGGTGTCGGGGGTGTAGCTCTTATTTTTACAACTAGTCAGCACCACAAAGTAGTGTGTTGGGATGGGAACACTGCTGTTGACATATCTAAAAACATAATTGAAAAGACTTGATGTTATACATTTACCTCTAAAGATTATAAATGCCTTGATATGTATTTTAAAGAAATGCCAAAGTAAAAAGAAAGTAAATGACTAGAAAGTACAAAAGCGTATCATGTACTTTTGGGCGGCAATGAGCAGAACAGAGATCTATTGAAGTCCAGGCTTGGTTATTTTACCATTATGGCGAAACATTAGAATACAAAGAAAAGCAGAGCATGATATCGTGCCTCCTGTGTTTCCCAGTTTTGTTGACTTTGTACTTCATAGTGACATTGTCTAAAAGCAGGGGCTGAGAAAGAAGCCCGGAATGGACTCCAACTCTAGCTATGCAGTCGCACTGGATGTCTGGATTTGTTCTAATCCTCTAGCATTCTATGACTTACTAAGTTTCCTCAACTTCATCGTGTAGACATGGGGATAAATCCATACAACTGATATGACATTCCTTCAGTTTCAGATAACAAACATGAAAGTGCTTTAGAAAGTTTTAAGTGCAAAATAAAGTTAAGCTAGTATGAGTCCTCTAAAAGGAATATGATCTGGTGTAAGTAGTAACACATGGTTGTGACTTAGAATTTCTGCATGGACTCAGCACTACCCTGGCTTTGTATTCTGGCTTTACCACTTACCAGTTGTGGAACTTACGCAAGCTATTTAATTCTTCTGTGCTTCAATTTCCTCATCTCTAAATGGGGGCTAATGGAATCTAACAAAGGATGTTTTGTGGACTAAATGAAATATATGTGAGTGCTCAGAAAACACCTAGCAGGTAGTAAAGTGCTATCCAACTGTCTGCAGAATTATGAAATGGTGTAATATACGATTGACAAACACTGAAATAAGGACAAGGCAAACAAACACAAAAGGGCCACATACTGAGTAGTCATATATGTTACTTTATCAGAAGGTATAGGTATAAATCATTGCTTTACTTACATGTCTAGGATTAGACAATACAATTGTTTAGTTTGGCCTTTTATACATTTTGATAATAAAGAGAAATAATGGATGAAACTTTTAAATCTCTCTATTCCTCTGTGCTGCTTTCAAAGGTAATTCTTAGCAACCTATTATGACCAGGTTTAGTACAAAAATGTAGTGAAATAGGACTAGCTTTACTTTTATGAGTCATCTACTATTGGACAATATTATAAATTGTCATTACTTTTTTTTTTATTGCTGGACTGGTTCTATATTTATCAGCAGTACAGTGTCTTCCCCATCTCAACCTTTACAAAATCACATTTTTCCTTTGCCCATTAGTTTAGAATTTTTCCAAATATAAATTTTGCTAAACTTTTCCTAGACATCATTATTTCTTTGCCCATTAGTTTAAATTTTTGCCATATAAAATTTTTACTAAATATTTAGATAGACTAGTTAAAACAGTCAACAATGACGTGTGTATGAAAATATACTATGTAATATTTAGAATACTGAGCTCTTATTTAAAATATTGAGGTTTCCCTTCATGATGCTCAATTGCTAAATCAAAGAGTCCATTTGGTTTCAAATTACTTACTCTGTAATTTCACTTGGATCATCAAAATGACCATCATAATTATAATCAAATACTGGTCCACTAACAACATTTACTCCATTTCTTTCCTTGGCATGTTGTAGGAGAAGAACCCTGTGGAAGTAGTCCCATATTTCTAAAAATAAAAGAATAAGGTGTTAAAAATATCTACCTCTATTGAACATGCAAATATTTTCTATTATAGACATGTGCTTTAAATAGCATCAAGTTCTGCTTCAGTGCTAATTGGGTAATTCTGCAAAATAATCCATGCAACAAAAATAAACAGCCACACCCGGCTGGTGCAGCTCAGTGGTTGAGGTCCCGGTTCGTCTCCGTGTCAGGGCACATGCCTGGGTGGCAGACTCGGTCCCCAGTAGGGGGCATGCAGGAGGCAAGCTGATCAATGATTCTCTCTCATCATTGATGTTTCTATATCTCTCCCTCTTCCTTCCTCTCTGAAACCAATGAAAGTATATTAAAATTAATAAATAGCCACATTGATAAAAGCCTTTTGTTGTGAATGTAGTGCAGTCTTGAAATTACCATAAAATATGTCTCCAAATTTCTCCTCAATGCTGAGTTGCTTTGGAGACAGTGAATATTAAAAAAAAAAAAAAAAAAAGGTCACAATACACATACTGCCTTCTGACTCTAAGGTTAAATACCTTTCATTTACTTATGGTGTCAGTAAAATGTTGTTTTGTGAATAGTTCTTCACAGTTAAGTTAGGATAAAAAAAAAATCAAAATTCTGCCCTAGCCAGTTTGGCTCAGTGGATAGAGTGTTGGCCTGCAGATTGAAGGGTCCCAGGTTCGATTCTGATCAAGGGCACATGCTGGGGTTGCAGGCTGGATCCCCAGTGGGTGGAGTGCAGAAGGAAGGCAATCAATTATTCTCATCATTGATGTTTCTATCTCTCTCTCCCTCTCCCTTCCTCTTTGAAATCAATAAGAATATATTTTTTAAAAATTTATCAAAATTCTAACAAGTCACCTAAAGATGAAGTAAGTTAAAAAGAAATTATGTCAGAGAGCCTCTTGTTCCTATATTTAAAACATTAAAATGAGATGACTCAGTATCAGGAACAAATTTCAATAAAAGATGTGTTTAGTTTGTAATGTTAAAGAGTCACTTCGGTATTTTTAAATTAATAATCTAAACATATACTTACTTTGGAATGCTTCATACATAGGGACCAAATTACTTGTAATTAAGGCATCATATTGACTATCAGAAGTTCTATTGTATGCTGCAAAACAAATACATTGTATTAAATCTAGCTACAAGAGAAAATATGACATACTACCTAATAGGCAAATTACTATTACATACTAATGTAAATTAGCAATACTAACAAAAACACTAAGTACTCTCCGATAGGGGCCATCACTAATACACGCAGTTTTAGGCACTTGTTACCAACCTTCCTGTATTTGTGAAATAGAATCTTCCTGTAGGAAAATAGAATCTTCGTAGATGAAATCAAGTTAAGGGTCTCAAGATGAAGTTATCCTGGATTTAGGGTGGGCTCTAAATCCAGTGACTCAAATCCTTATAAAGAGAGGAAGGTTGAGAAGAGGGGAGACTCGGGGAGAAGGCCATGTGAAGCCGAGGCAGCGATCTGAGGGATGCAACTACAAGCCTAGCAACACCTGAAGCCCCCGGAAGCTGGAAGAGGTAAAGAATTCTCTCTCTCTCTCTTCTCTCCTTCAGAGGGCCCATGGTCCTGCTGACACCTTGACTTTGGACCCCTGGCCTCCAGAACTGTGAGAGAATGCCTTTCTGTTGTTTCAAGGCCACCAAGGCTCTTGCAGCAGCAGCTCTAGGAAACTAGTATAATGCCAATATGAATGCGTAGTTATCGAATGTGCACAAAACAATAATGCTATTCTAAAAGACTCTTCCCAAATAAAATTTCCTTAAAAAGTGAGTTTTAACTCAGTGAAGACTGCCGATGACACTCCAAATGCTTGGCTCTGAGGACTCACGGGCTCACGCTGAGGACTCCAGCATGGTGAGCGCTGGGGGTGAGCTCTGGAGCCCCACTCACTGCCTGCCAGCTGAACCACCTGAGCAAAGTGCCATGTGCCTCTGTTTCATTTGTCTCATGGCATCTATCCACGGAAGTACTGTGAAGGCTAAAAAAGCTGCAAGCCTGTACATACATGTGCATGAATATGAATACCTTTCATATTTAAACTACCTTGGGGTATCTTAAGTAAAACTGAAATGCAACGCCAGTGGGTGGGTACCAAAAGGCAAGGAAAATTAAGTTGTTGGTTGACTTGACGTGCTGTTCATGGTCCTCAGATCCCCTATAAGGCTCTTCTACTTTTTAAACTGAGCCCTGAAAGTTGGGAGGGCAATATAGCATTATCCCCTTTTCAGAGAGGAGAAAAGAAAACCATAAGAATTAGCTTACTGTGGCATTTTTAACAAAACTTATAGTGGAGAGTTAGAAGAAAGTTTCATTTTATCCTTAATATGTAGTTATAATTTCATTCCATTGTTGAGGCAAACATACATAAGTACCAACGAACATCCCATGGCTTAACAGATACAATTTTATATGCCAATTTAAAAACATTTATTAGTAAATTGCTCAAGTCTTTTAAGGTTTATCCTAGGGTTTGCATAAATTCAGTAGCTCTAATTGTCTGTAGATATTTTAATAAGATATATCAATTTACTTATCCTAATTCTGTGTTAGAAGTTTACATTGTAATGCTACTTGCCGTCATTAACCCTTTTCCCTCTGACTATGAACTTCAGAATCTTGAAATTATAGATCTCTACATTGATCTCTTTGATCATGGCTTCCAGAAAAATGAAGCCAGCCTTAGCCAGTTTGGCTCAGTGGACAGAGCATTGGCCTACGGACTGAAGGGTTCTGGGTTCAATTCCAGCGGTCAAGGGCACAAACCTAGGTTGCAGGCTCAATCCCTGGCCCTGGTCAGGGTGTGTGCGAGAGGCAACCAATCCATGTGTCTCTCTTACATCAATGTTTCTCTCTCTGTCTCTCCCCCTCCCTTTCACTCCCTCTAAAAATAAAAAAAAATTAAAATATCCTCAGGTGAAGATTAACAACAACAACAACAAAAAGAAAAATGAAGCCAAATATCAGGAGTAAACCCATCCCCAGAAGCTGAAATTGTTGAAAATCTCATAGGTGAATTAATTAAAATAGCATTTCCCACTGAACAGGGAAGAGAGGTGAGTTTTAAAAATATCACACTGGTTTTTGCATGTTCCCAAGAGAGATGTTTTCTTTAAAAAAAAACAAACTTAAAGTTCATTCTGCTGCTTAATCCACAGTTTGAAATGGTTGGATATACAGCGTGAGTGAGTGAGAGGCCTGAATTCCAGCCGGATTTCTTTTCACGGGCACAGCTGCATCCTCGATGCAGTCCTTAGCTTGGGCAGCAGCCAGAAAAAATGTTTTTTCAGACGCTTGTGTCCCTCTCCAAAGAATCTTCAGTTTTAAAATTAAACTTAAACCTGCCGAACTTTCTGAACATCTGGGCCAGATTAGAGCTCATGTGTGGTTCCCGCTGCAAAATTTATTAGTCTTTATTATAGCTGTTGCCCTGCTTCGGGCCAGTCCACAACCACTGGAAGCCTCCTGGGCAGCTACTTCAGCCCAAGCAGATAGTTTCGCTGGCGAGTATATGTTTAAGGCACAAGCCCACATCCAGCTGATGAGGGCTTTCTAAGCTGCTGCTCTAAAAAAGAGTTATACTAACCAGGAGGATAGAGGAAGCCGTGGGTGATATTCATGTGTGGTAAATAGAAGGAACATTTTTGGCTCTCAGAAGGAGCAACCCTGACATCAGCCCGCAGACAGTCTGGGACAGTGGGAGGAAGAGGTGATGTGTCTCCCTGTTGAAAGAGAGAAAAGAAAAAAAAAATTACGCCCACAGTTGTGGCTCACCCATCACCTTATATGGTTTGTAACTTCCCTAGAATGTTTTTCATTTAACCTTTTTCCTATTTTCTTAGTGAATCAGGTCTACGCAAGCAATGAAAATGGATGTCTTCAGCAGTGTTTTCTTCTGTGGTTCCCTTCTGGTGAGGGACACCAGGAGGACAAATCAAATACACCTTGGAAAGGAATATTTGTGGTATAAAACCTGAATTGAGAGCAGAGGGATAATGGGAGCTACTGCTAAAAAACAAAATCCTTTTCAGGATCTAACTTTAGGGGGTGATATATGTTGTACTTGCAAATAAAAACTGAAAATAAAATATAAACTTTAAGAAAATACATATTGAACTAAGGATATTATTATTCAATTGGGCAAAAATGTCTATGAACCTAATATTAGTTCACAGAAGCTGTAAGTGGTCTAAACTTACCTATTTGGGGATTTCAATAAATTTTAATTATGGTTTATTCATCATGAAATATAAGAATTTTTAAAATAATTTTCTTTGTAACTCTAATACCATACTGTATTCACTAGTAAGCATCCTATAAATGTGCTAACACCAATATTTAAGGTAATATAGTATTAAGTTATCATTATATTTTGATTAGCATATAATCATGAGTAAGTAAACACTTTGCTATTCATTTATTTTTTCCAGAGATTTTGACTTATATGCCCTCAATTGCCTACAATGTATATATTTCTTAACAAATTTTATAATTTATAAAAATAATTTTAAATTATGATATCCTTCTATTTACTGCTTTGCACTAAAAGCAAAAATTAGTTCTCGAGTCTAAAATGTATGCAGTAATCATTTTGTCAAACATTCACAATGAATAGCTTAACCTTTTGCACTCGGATGTTGAGTGTGACTCGACACGGTTAGCATTAGAATAAAGGAATCGAGAAAAAAGCAAGTGAGTGCAAAGGGTTAAGCTTACACAATGTTATAAGTCAATTATCCTACACTGAGTGGCCAGATTATTATGATCTCTGAACGCATAATAATCTGGCCACTCATTGTATATCCTATATAATAAAAGGCTAATATGCAAATTGTCCCCTCGACTAGGAGTTTGACCAGCAGGCAGGCGGGCCAACAGCCCATGTCCCCTCCCCTGGTCAGGCTGGCCGGACCCCACCCATGCACGAACCCACCCATGCACGAATTTATTCACCAGGCCTCTAATATGTATATATATATATATATATATATATATATATATATATACACACACACACACACACACACACTCTGAGTGGCCAGATTATTATGTATTCAGAGATCATAATCATAATAATCTGGCCACTCAGTGTATATAATAAAGAGGTAATATGCAAATTGACCATCACTCCAACACAAGATGGCCGCCCCCATGTGGTCAAAGATGGACAGCACAAGTTGGACAGCAGGGGAGGGCAGTTGGGAGGGACCAGGCCTGCAAGGAAGGGCAATTGGGGGCAATCAGGCCAGCAAGGGAAGGCAGTTAGGGGTGACCAGGCTGGCAGGGAAGGGAGTTAGGGGTGACCTGGCCAGCAGGGGAGGGCAGTTGGGGATGATCAGGCCTGCAGGGGAGGACAGTTAGGGGCAATCCGGCTGGCAGGGGAGGGCAGTTGGGGGGGACCACGCCTGCAGGAGAGGACAGTTAGTGGTGACCAGGCCAGCAGGGGAGGGCAGTTGGGGGTGATCAGGCAGGGTAATTAGGGGCAATTGGGCCAGCAGGGGAGCAGTTAGGCATCGATCAGGCTGGCAGGGGAGTGGTTAGGGGTGATCAGGCCAGCAGGCAGAGGCAGTTAGGGGCAATCAGGAAGGCAGGCAGGCAAGCAGTTGGGAGCCAGCAGTCCTGGATTGTGAGAGGGATGTCCAACTGCCCAGTTTAGGCCCGATCCTACTGGGGATCGGGCCTAAACGGGCAGTCGGACATCCCCCAAGGGGTCCCAGATTGGAGAGGGTGCAAGCTGGGCTGAGCGACAACCCCCCCCCCACCCCCCGTGCACAAATTTTGTGCACCGGGCCTCTAGTGTCTCAATAAAGCTGAGGAAAAAAAATACCAGATCAAATCACAAAGGAAAAGGCAACATACATTGTGTGCTATATTTATAGATAGAAAATACCATGAGGAGATATAGAATAGGTAGGACATGCAGATAAGTCTGGGAAAAGCCAAACAAAGAATGGACCTCCTAAACATACCGCAATAGTGCAGTTGGAAAATACTATAGTGGCCCTGGCCAATGTGGCTTAGTTCATTGAGCATCATCCCATGTCACGGGTTTGATTCCCAGTCAGGGTACATGCCCAGGTTGTGGGCTCCATTCTCAGTAAGGGGCATCCAGGAGGCAGCAGATCAATGTTTCTCTCTCCCCCTTCTTTCCTTTCTCTCTCTCTAAAAATCAATAAAAACATATATTTTTTAAAAACCACCATAGTAGAGCAAGTAGACTTCTCAACTTGATTGAATACACTTTTCTTTGCTCCCTTCTGAAATCCTACTAAAAGGACAGTAATGATAAAGATGTGTAACAGACGACAAGAAACTTTCAGATAAATATATTTGTTTACAATTATAACCTGACTTAGACCAATAAACACCTACAAATAAACATCTATGTTTGAGGAAAGCACAAAGAAGCAGATTCCTACTACAGAACCCCAAGGTAGAACTTGATGTCTCTTTAAGACAAGGGATGTGTATAGGGATGTAAAGAAGAGGGATGTAAAGAAGAGGATAGGTTGAAAGTCTGTAGAACAGGTTAAACAGAACCTTCACTCACAGGAGAGCCTGAACCAAAGGAGTAATCAGACTAAAGGACACCCCAGAGAGCAGGTGCATCATCCTAAAAGCAATGGAATTAAATAAAAATCTATACACTAAATGATAAGATTCCACCCAGTCTCATTGTCCCTATGTAGCCTGCCAATCTTACACCATGGGTCAGATTAAAAGTGCCCCTTTTTGGCCCTAGCCGGTTTGGCTCAGTGGATAGAGTGTAGACCTTTGGACTAAAGGGTCCCAGGTTCAATTCTCGCCAAGGGCATATATCTACATTGCAGGCTTGATCCCCCCCCCCCCCAAGTATGGGGCATGCAGAAGGCAGCCAATCAATGACTCTTTCTCATCATTGATGTTTCTAACTCTCTACCTCTCTCCCTTCCTCTCTGAAATCAATAATATATAAATATAAATTAAATATTATAAATATAAATATAAATATAAATATAAATATAAATATAAATATAAATATAAATATATTATATATATAGTATCGCTTTTGGAAAACAAACCATCCTAAAAGGAAAACTAGATACTGACAAATGGGAGTTCTTGACACATAGTCTGGTTCTCATCCTGATCAACCTATAGCAAAGCCTATCAACTGGCAAGCCCAGCTATGCAGCTTAGTGCCTCATCATTAAAATATGAGCTGATAAAAAATAATAATAATAAAAAAAAATATGAGCTGATAGCCAGGGACCACCAGACATTTTGTGGGGGTGGGGGGCTAGCTCCTCAGAGAGGTGAGTCTTTATAGCATCCACATAGGAGAAACAGAAAGCAATAGAAAAGTATAGACATCACAGAAAGAGCTCTTGGGATTTAGAACTCTGATAGCAGAAATAAAATATTCAGTAAAATCTATAAGATTAAGTTGCTGATGTCTCTCAAAAAGTTGAATTAAAGATGAGAGATGAAAAAAATTAGGGAACATGAAAAAACATTAGATCAGTCCAGAAAGACTAACATCCTAGTAATATTGAAAAAAGAATTATTTTTAAAATTCTAAAGCTAAACCATCAATTAAGCACATAGATAGAATAAGAACCTTCTGAGACACACAAAGTCTCAACAAGTACCTTCTCTTTTTCCTTTCTCAGGAAGCTGCTGAGTGAAATAATCCACCAAAACAAGAAGTAAACCAAGAAATATGAAGATATTTGTGTTAGAGGCAGTGGATTAACTCTCACCATTTATTTCACTCTCCTGGTGGCAGACACCAGAAAGCTAAAAACATTTGTTTATATTCTTTCAAAAAAATCCATCACAGCAAACATTTCTGAATGGCCAAGTTCCTTTGGTTGGCATAAATGGACACACAAAGATGTTGTAAAATGGGAGAACTATTGATTGCTGACTGAGTTAGCCCCACAGACTCCAGAATATTGTGAGTTGATGTTTCCTACCACACATCATTATCATTTTACTCTAACACTTCGTATGCTTAAGTTTTATTTGAAGAAATGCACAATACATAAATGCGTCAATTGATGCATTTTCCATAATGTGAGGGAAATGAAATGGCTATCTTCAATGGTTAAAATTATAAAAATGCTAAGGAAGGACATTGATTATAATTTTCCATGAGACTGTAGCTGTGAAAGTTGGGCTCAAAATGTTTACTATTTTCTCAAAGTGGCATAGCTTTTGGTTTGGGGGAAATAGACTAGGATGGTATTGGCCAGAAAGTACTGAAAAAGGGTTATATGTTCTGTGCTAACTGAAAATCTTACATACCAAACTTGAACTCCTAAATATAATAAGTGCATCAAGACTAAGAAAGACAGGATGTGGCCTCCTTTACAAAGGTAAGATTATGCAACAGGCAGCCCTCTAGGAGGATGGAGAGGAGGTGAGGTCACTTCAATTCTGAGTCTTGGGGTACCCACCAATTCCCCCCCCCCACACACACACACACACATAAACAGCTCCAATTTTGCCATCTTCTCAGAATTCCTTAAAGTTTTTTAAGCCAGGGGATAGAAAGTCAAGAAAACAATAAATAGAACTTAATACTCAGGTAAAATCTGACCTCTCTGAAAGTTCTTCAAGAGAAGTTGATAAGCATATACAGGAAATCTAGATGCTTTCATTTCTAATCTGGCATGGGAATCAAATAAAACTTGAACAGAGAATAAAAAATATTTCTATTGAAGGTATAGACTCTCTTTACCTGTAGACTGAATGTAAAAGCTAAAAGTAATTAAAGATTGGGTAGTTATGATCATGCCTTATGGTAGAATAATAAAACTATATACATTTTCAACTATTTTTCTGGTCATGTAATGTAACTTTTTTTTTTTACAGGGACAATATTTCTTATAGTTAAAAATAAAAACATTTATAATACACAATAATGTCCCTCATTTTTAAAAGGACATTACATAAGCATAATTGGGTCATAACTTATAATATTGGAGCTAACAAGCTTTAGAAACAAAAAAGGCTTTTAAAAAACTTCAATGATATGGGAGATATATACATTTATAGATAAAGAGAGAGAAAGGGAGACATTTTTCAAAGTCTTCTTGATTTTCTTCTCTGAAAAAGCCCTTTGATTTCATATTAAATTTATCAGTATAGTCATGGGAAGTAGAGGGGGATGAAATGGTGATGGAAGGAAACTTGACTTGGGATGGTGAACATACAATACAATATACAGATGATGTATTATAGAATTGTACCCCTGAAACATATATAATGTTACTAACCAAGGTAACCGCAATAAGTTCAATCAAAAAAGGAAAGTTAAAAAAATTTATAAAGTATAGCTTCTAAATAGCAATCATAATCCTTGCTCTTGTTTTCAAATTTTCACGTAGCAACAGAAAAAAACAATTCACATTTTCCAAGTTGGCCCAGAAGCAAGACCCACATACAGTCTGACCAATCTTAATGGCTTTGAAGCATTTGAGAACCAGGATTTCAAATCACAACTATTCCCCCAGAACCCTCCTGAGATAACAACAATTAGGAAAACCCACCCAAACCACAGAAAAACAAAAGCTCCATAAAACTTAAAGGCACAAGCCAATTGGGCCCATGCTCCAAAAAAGTGCTTATTTAAAGTCTGATTTCTCAAACACAGAGCTGATTTACAACATTTTTAGGTGAATCTCAAAACATCCTTGTATGTAATTTTCTTGAGCCACAACATACTAACAGAGTAATTTCTGAATTAGAAAGCAGAAAATTGCTAGAATTCCATCCTGTCACATGTAGGGAGAAATACACAAGCAGTTCCGTGGGATCAGTGAAAGGACAGGAACTTTTGGTAACAAAGAAGCTACTTTTAAAACAATAACAAAAGAGAATTGTACTAAACTCCTAGTCTGAGTCCACTTGAAATCTCTCCGCCCTTGGTTTCCGCCAAAACTCATAGAAATTCAGGAATGCAAGACAGCAGGGGCACGTATTAAAGACATGAACATTCCACACAATCCCTGATACCTGGACTTTTCAAAATAGAGAACCAAATATTAAGACTGGCCTTGAATGTACTGCCCCTCTCAAAAACAGAAACAAATAGATACTATTTTAAGGAATAAATAACTTCATGTTGTTATTTCTTAGTATGTTTCACAGTATGCTGAAGAAAATCACAAGCAACTGAACATTGTGCATATTAAGGAAGTGATGCTGCCCTTGTCGGGGAGAAAGAAACTTTCCTTCACCTCTCTAGGTTCTTTCAGCTGGTCTAGTAATTAAATCTACATGAGACAGATTAACAAGAGAAAATAACCAAATTTAATTGCATCTGTATGGGAACCCCTCATATATGAGAGGCTCAGAGACAGAAAGGGGAAATGAGGTTATATATTGCATTCTGAGCTAAGGATGAGGTAAGGCACCTTGGGGCTTCAGAGGGGAAGGTCATTCACAGGATGTTAAGAGCAGATGTTCAGTAATTAGAAGTTTGCCCTGTTCTATAGATAGGTCATAAAAAGTTCTGGTGATAACTCTTAATATGGACAAGTCCCCTAATTTAAGTTCTTTAAGGGAGAGCTAAAAGTTTCTCATGAGCTTGCAGGGTCTCTCTTGCCTTCACATCAAAATAATTCACATGCCAACCTGGTATATCTCGGGAAGGCCTGTCCTAAACCCCTTCACCATTAACCACACATATGGACTCAGGTAACTGTAAAATATTTGCCCACATTGGGAATCAACATCAGTGCTCTTCTACCACTGACCACAATTAAGCCATTGTCGGCAGCACAGTTGGCGTTCAGAACACACAAAGCTCTAATTAGTAGTGGAAAGCCATGCTTATTTTCTCCAAAAATCTTGAATTGGAATAAGAGTAAATAAATCAGATACAACCAATCACTTCCCTTCCACAAAAGAAGTAGAACATCTGTACCCTTAGCAAGGATAGTAATGGGTTGAGGTTTGTCATCAGAATCCTTGGATTAAAATACTTTTCTCTATAAAAACCGTTTCCTGGTTATTTCTTTACCCTTCTGTTTAAAAGCACTGCTTTGTCTTTAAGTCTTTAAAAATACTGGCTGGGATTAATTCATCCAATGCATTTATTCCTTAAGCATTTACTGGGTCAACTCCAATGTGCTGGGGATATCCTATACAATAAAAGCATAATATGCAAATCTACCGAACAGCGGAACAACCGGTGGAATGACTGGTCACTATGACACACACTGACCACAAGGGGGCAGACACTCAATGCAAGAGCTGCCCCCAACCCACAGGGCCCAGGCCAGCCAAGGCAGGTCCAGCGCCCCCCCCCCACTACCCCCCAATCACCCTGCCAGTCGCCCCGCAGAGGGAGGTGATCAGCAGTGGTGGTGGGGAGCAGGGCTGGCTGGCAAGTGGGCAGCAGTGGTGGGCAGGGACTGGCCAGCAAGCAGCGCCAGGCCGGCTAAGGTGGGTGCCAGCAGGGGGACCCCCGATGGCCCCACAGATCGGCCCTGATCGCCGGCCAGGCCTAGGGACCCTACCTGTGCATGAATTTTGTGCACCAGGCCTCTAGTATTAAATTAAACTATCCCTGCCCTGAAGAATTATTTCAACTGATTTTTGGCAGACTTTGACTTTTGCTTTAATTTAAATGTCTGATTGCTAATGAGGTTCACTTTCTTGTCTCATATCCTTTGCTCACTTATTAACTAAGATACTTATCATTCTCTTGTTTATTGGTAGAAATTTATTAGCTATTCTAGAGCCTACTTATTATTCTGGATCCTCACCTTGTTTCTTATATGCAGTGCAAATATATTGTCCCCTCCATAACCTTGTCTTTTTGTAACACATTAATATAGTCAAATTAATCCATTAATCCATTAATCCAGTACTAGAGTGCTAGATCCTTCAGGGAAGAATCACCTCTTATTCACACTGTATTACTTGTAGTACACAGCAGATAGCAGAGTATCTGTTAAAAAATCAAATAAATACAAAGGTTTTTATAATCTAGTTACCATCCCTTCTAGGTACACCCACCATATACAGGGTGGGGAAAAGTAGGTTTATAGTTGTGAGTATGCAAAACACAGTTTATCCTTGTGTTATTATTATTTGTTAATTATTGCATTATTTTCCATGCAAACAAATATAAACCTAGTTTTGCCCCACCCTGTACTTAGAATACATGAAATGAATAGTGTGCCTCTGTACTTCCTGTTGCTTCTCTTTGAAATCTTTTCTACCTGCCTTACCAATTGGCTACTTGGTCTGTAAACAATTTCTCCAGTCAAAGCACACTGTGTTCCTCTTTTGCACCCACACAGTACCTATAAATACCTTTACACAATACCTGGGGCATTTTCTTACAAAACACAGGCCAGTGAGATCCCTTGGGGATCTCTATCAAAAATCAAAATTTAAGTCTGAAGATACTAGAGAACTACAAATTTTTCCCAACTTGTGTGGATCAAGGGACACAGGAACTCACTGGTTTGGGGATTGTATATGAGCTCCACATGGGCATTCTGGTAGCTTTTCCAAATCCACTGACATATTCCCTGTGATAAAGGAGACAGTGTTCCTTGTTCTTCTGCAGAACCTTGGGCCTCCCATATGGCAAGTTTAGTTTCTTTGTCGCTGTTACTAAAATAAAAACAACAAAATAAAAATGTTTGTGAAATTAGCAAATAGCTTCTTTCTATGCATAATAAATACCATTCTCAGATGACTTATTATGTGCCAGGTACTCTGATAAATATTTTACATCTTTAACCTCTTTTTTGAAAATGTTTTTTATATCTTTAACCTCTTTTTTTTTTTAAGTATTTTACATCTTTAACTCTTTTTTTGAAAATATTTTACATCTTTAACCCCTTTTTTGAAAATGCTTTTATTGATTTTTAGAGAGAGAGGAAGGGAGAGGCATAGAGAGATAGAAACATTGATGAGAGAGAAACATCATTGATTGGCTGCCTCCTGCATGCATGCCCCCTACTTGGGATCCAGTTCACAACCCAGGCATGTGCCCTGACTGGAAATCAAACCAATGACCTTTTGGTTCATGGGTCTACGCTCAACCACTGAGCCACACCAGCTGGGCTTTAATCTCTTTTAATATTTATAACAACCCTATGAGGCGTTATTATTCTATTCTACAGATTACAAAACTAAGATTTAGATATGTAATTTAGCCACGCAGCTAATAGCTCACAGGACACATTTAAAGAGATAAAACCTCAAAATCAAAAGTACAAACTTTATAACAAAGAGGATCCACTTTAGTAATTGTCATAGGAAAGATATTGGAATTGTATAATAGGTATATCCTAATGTATTTATTTTTACTTATTTGTTATTATAATCTAAAATTATATCAATTGTTGATATTTTCAAAACCTATTGGGTATTTGCACTGTGGAATAACACTCAACAGATTATAGGATTATCAAACAACTAGCATACTTCCTGAACTCTTACTGTGTCCCAGGCACTTTTCTAAGGGCACACATATATTAACTCATTTAATCTTCAAAACAACTCTATAAAGTAGATATCTCCATTTTATAATTGATGAAACAGGCCTAGTGAGTTTAATACAAGAACTCTTATAAGATATTAGGTAATAATAACATTGCTCTAGGCCAGGCACTGTTCTAAATTCTTTCCATGGATTAACTCTTTTAATATAACTACATGAGGTGGATACCATTGTTATAGATGAGGAGACGAAGGCACAGGGAGATTATTGATTTGGCCCAGGTTGCTATTGTTTTTATTAGTTCTGGGTTTGTTTGTTTGTTTTTCCTCTTAACATTGGCAATAAAATCTTTATGAACAAAAGTCCCTGTGAGCTTATTTTGAAGAATTCCAAAAAGGTAATATTGTATTTTGTGAAGTCAAAATACCAAAGACTTAACATGTATTCTATTGACTTACCTGCATCTTGATTGAGATTTAGCCTTTGATTCACCCGTTCTACATCAGCATTCTGCAAGATAATGTGGGAGGGGGAAAAGTCAGGCAAGGTAGTAACACATATTTTAGAAGGTGATCAAGATTATTTCTGCAGTAATCACATGAATGCTTTACTACTGAACAAAGAAGCCAGACTAACTTGAATTTAAAGTCCAATTCTGCCACTTACTCAGAAATATAGTACTATTTCTTGGAATACTTGTTGTGGGAGTTTGAATAGCAAAGAGCTTTATAGAGAAGAACTTGGCCTTGCAGTTAGGTAGACCAAGCTTCTGTGACCTTGGACAATTTATCTAACTTCTCTGGCCCTTTATCTTTAAAATGGGGGCTAAAGTGTCTGCTTTGTAATGTTTTATGATTATTACTATTTTAAGTGGCAATTCCATTGAGGTTATCTGAAGTAGTAGGTAAAAAGCCCACACTTGTATTCTGATCTTTGTTGTGTGTTTGCTTTTTATTGAGAAGCTTGACTGGATTGTTGGCCCTTGAAGCCTCTTTTTATTGGTTATTTGTGTATTTATTTACCTATGTGGTGTAACGTTATTTTGAGGATTAGAGAATGTAAAGTCTTTGCTGACTCCTGTCAATAAACTCTTACGTGAGGCAGCAGGTGGTTTATTTAGCTCTACAACCACTTTTTGAACTTGGCCCCTTGACATTCATTTTAGCTTCACAGTCTCCTAATAGCTGGGCTCCCATTCCATTCTGAAATCTGAGCCCCACCCCTGGGCTCTAATTCTCACAGGTAGGCTTGGTCCTTGCATTTTAACCGCCTGTACTGACTCCGAGCAGTTGGGGGGCCCTTCCTTGAACTGGAATCTCCCTTTGCTGAAAGTCTCCTGGGATCCAAAGTTTTGCCCCTGAACTCAGCAAGTCACCCAGCCCACCAAAATGAAATTCCCAGTACTGTTTGTCAGCCAGCCTCCAAGGACTGCCTGAGGGACAGCTTTCACTGTAACCTCCCGTTTTGAATGCTAGGCTTTTGGCTGAGTAGACTCCATAGCACCTACCCCAGCTCACAATCCCTGCACCCGCCCTGCTATTTCTGCTCTAAATAACCATCCAGGACCATGTGATTCTCACAATGTAAGAAGAGAGGTGGTTTAGGAGGGAAATCAAGAGAGCTTCAAGATTCTACTGTTTTAAATGGTTAGGGACAGTTAGTTCACAAGAGAATTCACAATTTCCAAATAGTGCTTTTCCAGTTTACAAAGCAAATTCACGTACTTAATATTGCGGTGTATCTCTCATTTCCAGATGAACCCACGTAGATTTATCTAGTAAATATCCAGGCTAGAACACAAACCTGGTTGACAGCTCCCCTGCTCATAGATTAGCTTGCCCCCTTTACATTCTTACAGATACTTAAGTTACTTACGCTTGGTAGTGCTGCGCATGAACAATCTAGAGTATCTGTGGGCAGTGAAACAGTAAAGCCACAAACTGACAACCTGGACACTTCTTCTGCATGGGATGGCTCATAAAAAGGCACCTTCAGAAGGTGGTTTAAACTGCCGTGGGTACCGTTGTTTGGTGCTGGTTGAATGTGTAGAAGGTCTGTTTTAAAAAACAAGTTCAAAGTAGATTTAAGTTGGAAGGCAATAACATCTGTGTGGGAGACGGAAGAACACAAACACCCACTGTTGGCTTCCTTTAATAAATTCTGCTGTGGTGCAGTCGCAAGCTGCATATGCCATTCGGTTTCCTGACTTTCTTCCCCCAGAATTTCCGTCGCCTAGTCTTTCTATCAAGAGAATAGGAATGGCTGAAACCGGTTTGGCTCAGTGGATAGAGCAGCGGCCTGTGGACTGGATGGTCCCAGGTTCGATTCCGGTCAGGGGCATGTACCTTGGTTGCAGGCACATCCCCAGTTGGGGGTGTGCAAGAGGCAGCTGATCGATGTTTCTCTCTCATCGATGTTTCTAACTCTCTATCCCTCTTTCTTCCTCTATGTAAAAAATCAATAAAATATATTAAAAAAAAAAAAAAGAGAGAGAGAGAGAGAGAATAGGAATGGTTACTGTGGATGGGCTGCGGGAACTTTCCGGAATGTTTCCGTTTCTCCAAAGAAAAGCATCACTGCTACAAGGATCACTTTGTTCCTTAAGCATATCCTGGTTTTCTAGCACAAAAATCTATACTTTGGGCAAAACAAGTTTAAAGAAGGTAAATAATCTTACTTCTAGTATACTTACTTAATTATGTGAAAATTCTCTAAGGACAGGTATTTTATTTGAAAGTTAAACTAATGAATTTTGCTTAATATTTGGAGAACTTCCTCTAATTTTTCCCTATACAAGCAAAATACACAAATATTTTTACAAACATCGCTTTAAAGTGGCTCCTGCTGAGACGACCAGACAAATCTCTCCCAGAGCTGGGAGCCCACCTGGTGCCCAGGACGCTCCCCACGCAGGGCCAGCAGCCCTGACCGCACCCTCAGCATGGGACCCAAAATTTAAAGCATTAAGGCAATGACACATTACTTTAAAATGGATATGTTTTGGTTTCTAAGTCAGATTCAATTACCATAGGCCTTGGTAAGATTAAGAATGTCATGGTGTCACCCAGTCGGCGTGGCTCAGTGGTTGAGCATCTACCGATGAACCAGGAGGTCATGGTTTGATTCCCAGTCAGTGCACATGCCCCAGTCCCAGCTTCCGTCCCAATTGTGGGGCGTGTGGGCAGCCAATCAATGATTCTCTCTCATCATTGATGTTTCTATTTCTCTCTCTCTCTCCCCTCCTCTCTGAAATCAATAAAAGTATGTATTTTGTTTTAAAAAAAAGAATGGCATTGTGAGCATATTTATTTCTGACTTCTTAAAGCTAACTTATTTATTGCCTTGCCTACATAAATATTTTGTTCATACAATGATCTGAGGTGAGCATGTAATCAGGAATGTAGGTTAGATTCCCTAAAACTAATTCTAAGTGTCTATCCAAATAGGACTTTCTTACCTTCCTTTTATGTCAGAAACATTCTCTCTGTAATTATAAGAGAACTAGAGTTCCCGTTGCAGGAAAAATCCTGCAATAGGATTTCCTGCTGCACTCTACCCTGCCTCCGTTCCTCCCTTGTCGCCCCCCCCCCCCCCGCCTTCTCCTCCAGCCCGCCTGTGTTTCCCTTCGCCCCCAGCCCCGCCTCCGCTCCGCCCTTGTCGCCCGCCCCGCCTTCTCCGCCAGCCTGCCTGCGTTTCTCTTCGCCCCCGGCCCTGACTTCGCTCCTCCCTTCTCCTCCCCCCCCCTGCCCCCCAGCTTGCTTGCTTCTTCGAAGCTTTACTCCCTTCTGCAGCTCTTGGCTTCTTTCGACGCTGTCTTGATATGCAAATTAGCCGCCATATTTGTTGGGGTAATTTGCATACTCGTCCTGATTGGTTGGTGGGCGTGGCTTGGTTGGTGGGCGTGGTTTAGGTGTAGCAAAGGTGTGGTCAATTTGCATATTTGTCTATTATTAGATTAGATACTTATGTCTCTAAGTGTATTTTTCCTGCTTTGAAAAGTTGAAAGTCATTTTATTCATTTAAGTTTTATTCAATTTTCATCTAGTGCCTAACTAACAGAAAAGCTGGTCTGAGATCTAATGTTTAGCATTACAAGAAATAAAACAAAAGAATTCACTTATAGGATGAATAATTCTGAATAATAAATAATTCTTTCTCATTTTTCCTCCTTTCTTTCTACAGAGTGCACAGCCTCGACCTCTGGGATTCAATTTAGCACCAATTTCAAAATACATTTTAAATTATAGCCACATTTTTCTGTTGAATTTATGTAGATGTACTTACCACACATTAGGTTATAGACTTCAATATTGTCAAATGGTTCAACTTCAATCTTCTCTTTAAAACTGGGTCCATGTGCCAAAAAGATAGCCTAGGTGGTAATAATTCTATTATTACTAGATGCAATTTAAACTCAAAAACAGATGTTGGAAGTGACAAAATTGTCTTTTTGTGACGGCTCTCCTGCTTGTATTAACACCTCCATAAGGGTTTCTTTTCAGATTTAAAAATTACTTTTTTTATCATTTCCATCTGGAAGTTGCACCAACCCCAATAAAATATAATCCATACTGTGTAAACTTTTTCTGAAGCTACCTGCTTCCACAGCACTTCATATGTCAACAGACCAGTATGATATAAGCAACACTGGACAACCAAAGCCAGCCCAATTCTACAACATCTGGACAATATAAATTAGAAATGCATGATATGCCATTAGATACTCTTTTCATATTCCTTTCCTATCATCGCTCAAATATGTTAATACTTGACAAAAATGTTGAAGTTTCTGAGGATTACATTTTTGCACAACTTGTACTAACCCACTGATTTCTCAAATATCTATCCCTTTTATTTTTAGGGTGAAATCATCTATTTTTTTTATTTAAGTAATGTTAACTTCATTATTTATAACAGACATAATTGCTTTAGATTGAAAGTAACTAAAAGAAAAGTATCAAGCATACATGAACACTTCTTTTCTGATCACAGGAATATATATAATTTTCTAAGATAATCAGCAAAGAATTGGAAATATAGATTTTTCTTGAAGTAATTAACTTATTTATCAAATGGTGCCCTAATTAATAGAGAAGCACTCTGTCTCCAGAGGTTTTAAAAAAATATTTACCAAAACCTATAACTCATCATGACAATGTGAAGAGGCAGTAGATTCATAAAGAGCCTAACACATTTTTCTCTATTTGGAAAGGAGTGTAGGAGTGTGTGTGTGTGTGTGTGTGTGTGTGTGTGTGTGAGAGATATGGATGTGATGTGTGTATTACAAATGGAACTAGATAAGACAATCAGTTCACACACACATCATCAAGTTTTACCTGTGGGGGAATACTGGCTACACTTACTCCTGGACTCCTCTGAGTGGTTTCTTTCCTGGGCTTCTAGAACTCCACATGCTCCTGGTTGTCTTCCTTCCTCACTGGTTCTACTTCTAGGTCTCTTTGCTAGTAATTCTTTTTCTCCCAAGCTCTTCAAGTAAAAGTGCATAGGGTTCAGTTCTTGGTCCTTCTCTCTGCCTACACTTAATCTCTGATGATCTTATCTAGTCACATTTCTATTAAATAGTTTATATATCTAGAATTCACATTTTCATCTCCGAATAGACTTTCTCTTTCATTGCCCACATAATATCTCCACTTAGATGTCTAATGCATATTTTGAACTTAACATGTCCACCTGAACTCTCACCTCTTCTCCTCCAATCAGTTGCAGCCACGGTCTAATAGCCTTGTAATAGTCTACAAAGGTTCTCACGCCCCCAACAATCAAACACAGTCCCAACTAACCGCCTTTGCACTGCACTTTCCTCTGCCTGGGACACTTATCTCCTAAAAGCTTATTTATTTATTTCACCTTTTTAAAGTCTCTGTTCAAATGTCAACTCAATAAATCTTATCCTCTCCACCTTATTTGCAGCTGCATATTGCCCCCATGGCATCATGAAACACCCCAATTTTCACCTACTCTGCTTTATATTTTCTTTATTTCCAGTAGCACTTATCCCCTAACATACCAAACAATATATTCCTTTAATACACCAATTATCTATATCCCCCTGTTACAAAGAAAGCTTCATGAGGGCAGGGATCTTCATCTGTTTTGTTTATAGATGTAGTCAGGAGTCCTGAACATTGACAAAAAAAACAAAAAAACAAAAACAAACAAACAAACAAAACAAAACAAAAAAAAAACAGCAAGTTACCTCCATAGCCTTAAATTTATTGTCAAAACCATGAGTGCCTCCTCCACAGGATGAACTTGATTTACTCCTATAAAGAAATAATATTATAACACTCTGATCAATCTGTCGATATAAGATCTTATTGCAAACGTGGCTTTAGTAGATTTTTATGTAGCTTCTGCTTTTATCTAAGTATTTTTTCTGTCAACAACAGCATAAGTATAGTTATTTTTATGCTCAAATTCATAACCACAGAGGAACAAACGGAATGGTAGAAGAGAAGGAAGGAGAATTCCAGGGTCTACAAAGAGAAGTCAAAAGCCTTTGACTCTTTGACATTGACAAAGGATAATAAAATAGGGTTAGAGTAAAAATAAGAATTTGTCTTCATACTTACCTGTACATTTACACATTAATTCTTGTGTTATTAAGAATAGTTTGATTAATATGTTACTTTGTTTTAGAAATAAATTTTTGGAACTGGAAAATAACATCTTTTTTTTTTTTAATCCTCACCCGAGGATATTTTTTCATAAATTGTTAGAGGGAGTGGACAAGAGAAGGAAAGACAGAGAAATATTGATGTGAGAGAAACACATCGATTGGTTGCCTCCTGCACGTGCCCCAAGCAGGGCCTGGGCCAGGGAGGAGCCTGAAATGGAGGTACATGCCCTTGACCGGAATTGAACCCAAGACGGTCTGTAGGCTGACGCTCTATCCACTGAGCAAAACCTGGAAAAAAATAGGGCTGGAAAAAAATATTGATTCCTATTTTATGGCAGAGATGTTTAGGAAAATAAGATAAAAGCAAAGAATACTCGTAAAGAATACTCAAGGCAAGTAAATTATAACACTTGGTAAGGACAAGCCAGTATATTTTGTAAATTCAGAGTTTATTTTTAACTTTTGGGATTTTCTTCCATAAACTATCGCTCTATTACTTGAATGACTTTTCAAATTCAATTTGTTTCTTTGCCTAATTTTTTATGTTTTAATCTTTGAATTGAGCAGTATCAGTAATTTTATATGTAGTTAGTTTTTATATTGAAAATGATATAGCAATCAATGAACTTCGATTTTTTTAAAGCAACAATTTTATACTGGTTCAAATTAGAACTCTAAAGGGGAGTGAAAGACATACTTAAAAGATTTATCTCATAGGCCTAGCCGGTTTGGCTCAGTGGATAGAGTGTCAGTCTGCAGACTGAAGGGTCCTGGGTTCGATTCCGGTCAAGGGCACATGCCCGGATTCCAGGCTCGGTCCCCAGTGGTTCTCTCTCATCATTGATGTTTCTGTCTCTTTCTCCCTCTTCCTTCCTCTCTGAAATCAATAAAAATATATTAAAAATATATATATTCCTCTAATTTGCTTTTCCACTCCCCACCTCCCATTCTCCAGACAAACACACACACACACACACAATGTTTTTGTTTGGTTTTAAATTGTAGAATCAGCTGAGAGCAGGACTTTAATTTGTATCTTTAAAAAATCAACTTCTAAAAAAGTCTTAAGTGACTCTCACTCAGCTAAAATAAAAGTAAGTCATAAGATAAAAAAATAAATCACAACACTGAGCAGGCCACACTCAATTCTACCCGATAGATGAAAGAAAGAAGAGGTTAAGTACTACCAGGAATGGGAGGCAAGAGGAGCCTTATTGATAAGGGGTTTACATTTGATTACCCTAAAGTGCCATGTCGTGTCCTTACCTTAGTTAATTCCAATAAAATTGTTGGCCTAAGGTAAAAGCTGTTTAAAAACTATTTTTATCCTTACTGCATAGACATTTGGTTCCCCAAGACTATTGACTAGTAATAATTAAGGTTTTAATTCTCTGTGGGAAGCTAGATTATTCATTAGTGAAAGAAAGAAAAGGTCTTTTGAACCAAGTCATTGGTAACATTTTCTAAAAGTGATCTTTTATCTATTTTCAGAAAAATCTGTATAGAGTAATCTTAATATTACTCTTAACCGAACTCAATTAGAAAACTTTAGTAAGTATTGCAAATCTTAAATATATTTTATTGATTTTTTACAGAGAGGAAGAGAGAGGGACAGAGAGTTAGAAACATCGATGAAAGAGAAACATCGATCAGCTGCCTTTTGCACACCCCCTACTGGGGATGTGCCCACAACCAAGGTACATGCCCTTAACCGGAATCGAACCCGGGACCCTTGAGTCCGCAGGCTGATGCTCTATCCACTGAGCCAAACCGGTTTCGGCAGTATTGCAAATCTTTATTTGGAACCAAAATATAAAAAATATTATTTGAGCCGAGTCAGCATGACTCAGTGGTTGAACATTGTCCTATGGACCAGGAGGTCATGGATCAATTCCCAGTCAGGGCACATGCCCAGGTTGTGGGCTCAATCTCCACTGTGGGATGTACAGGAGGCAGCCAATCAATGATTCTCTCCCATCATTGATGTTTCTCTCTCTCCTCCCTCTCCCTTCCTCTCTGAAATCTATAAAAATATATATATTTTTAAAATATTGCTTAAAAAGCGCCATTTCCAATTGCAAGTGAAAACTTTAGAAACTTGTTCTTCTAACTATTCTGCTTATGTTTCCAACCATTAATTTGGCTCTGGAAATGACATCTGGGAAGATGGAAGCTATCATTTGGAAAAGATGAGTTGATTTTATGTGTCATAATTTAGCTCAACTTCCAAGTACTATCTAAAATCTTTTGGAACAAATTCTACTTAATCTCCTTCATGTCTAATTAATAAAGTTGAGATCAAGGCCAGGTCTCCACCACAGCTGGGTAATGACACAAACGGGAAACGAGCAAGACTTCTTTCACGATACCCAGTTGCCAAGTCCTATCTCTCCCCGTTGTATCTTCCACATTTTCCCTTTCACTTCAACTGCCACCCTGCTAAGCTAGGTCCTCATTAACTCTGATCTGAACAAATTTCCTAATTGGTGATGTGACTCAGAACTTCAGAATCTTCCTATAAACACACACACACACACACACACACACACACACACACACACACCTAATCCTATTTAATGCTATTTATCACTGCTGCCAATGGAATTTGTTTTAATGAGCGAAAATGTGGGACAGAATATGATGAACTTGTATTACCTAGTAAGTGGTGAGTTCACTATAATTACTTTCCTGATAATGCGTTACCATTGCTGCCCCACAGCCTGTCTTGGGGCTGTTATACACTGAAGCACGGATCCCTGCACCTCTTCCCAACTGGTCTCCCTGCCACTCCCTTGACCATCCTCCTCCCTAGGGCGGCTGCAGTGAGCTCTCTGAAATGTGAGTCCCACTATATTCGCCTCCGGCCACCTGGTATTTACCAGTGGTCTCTCTCTTCCGGGTCAAAGTCACACTCCTTTAGTCATGACAGATCAGGTCCTTCACGCAGAAGGCAGCTTCATTCCACCACGTGCTCTAGCGACACAGGACTGCTTGCAACTGCTGGAGTCTAGTTCTTTCTGCCATTTCTCGCCCCCTGGGCTGCTGCTGAGCGTTTAGAGAAGGAAGCACCTCTGAGGAGACAAGGCCTGGCAGTGCTCAGAGCTTGGCAAGCAGACGGTGCCTCCCAGCAAAGGGAAATATTTCTTTCCTCCTCCAGCTCCAGCCCATGTCAGGGCTTGGTGAGCTGCTTGCACCCATCTCCTTGGCTGAGTGCCTCTTGCAATGCACAGACTGCAGCTCTGCACAGGGTGGAACCGCTGTGTGTGGCAACGTTCAGCCCAACTCACTCCGAATCTTCGAAACACAGAGCAGGCATCACGCTTCCAGGAAGCATTCTCTGACTCTCTGGCCACACCTGTGCCGTGGACTTGATCCTGAAGCAGCAGCTGTTACACCTGATTACAGCTGTTGTCTCCCTCCCCACCGGGGCGAAGATCTTCAGTGTGGGAACTGTGTCTATTTCCATTTCTTAGAAAGGTGCCTGGGACAGATTTGTCAGCTTCTAATAAATATAAGGCTTATTTCCAACAAATATTCCCAATAAACAGTTACTATTCCTGTTTCTCCAAAAGGGTGCTTTCACAACACTTCAACTATAGTTTCAAATAATTGGGTTTCCCCAAATTAATAAAACATAACACATTTTGGGTAAAATAAGAATGATGATGAGGAGGAGGATGAAGAAACTAGATTACACTAAAATGATAAGATTTGCAATAACTTTGAAATGGGAGTCTAATCTAGTAACCAAATTTTGAACACTGTAACTAAAGATGCGTGCTTTAACTTAGAAAACAGGTATCCGGAGACTCGGGTGTTAAGCATTGGGAACAGACTGACCCCCAGGACTTCTTCAGATGAGACTCCCGGGTTGTTCTGGTTTGGGCCGTACTCAGCATTTTTTATAATGTAAGTTAGTTTAATAGCAAGAGAATAATAAAACCAGGCTCATCTTGGGCTACAGGTGAGAAAAACGAAGTCCTGGGATATTAATTTGCCCAAGTTCTCACAAGAAGCTAGGTGCAGAGCCTAGCCTGGTCTTGAACTCTCCTGCTGCTGTTTTTATTTTACATCACGCTGCTAGCTATTAAATGCACAAAGCTCATCATTTGAGACTGGGTATTTGTGCATGAAACCCAGCGGTATTCTGTTGGCTGGACTCTCCTTCTATAACCCATAGGCCATGCTGTGGGATGGATGGGCCCTTTCTCCACTGAGCCAAACCGGTTTCGGCTTTTTTTTTTTAAATATATTTTATTGATTTTTTTACAGAGAGGAAGAGATAGGGATAGAGAGTTAGAAACATCAATCAGCTGCCTCTTGCCCACCCCCTACTGGGGATGTGCCCGCAACCAAGGTACATGCCCTTGACCGGAATCGAACCTGGGACCCTTGAGTCCACAGGCCGACACTCTATCCACTGAGCCAAACCGGTTTCGGCTGATGGGCCCTTTCTCATTTGGTCTCCTAACTTCTTTGATCTCATACTCCTAACAATAACAATTGGGAGAACTTACCCACATTTGGACATATATTTATTTATATTTTACATACATACAATACTAATAATCTTATATTTAATATTAGTAAAGCTTAGTTTTTGTTCACATATTTTATCCTTCTGTTAGACTCTAAAATTTAGAGAATGCTGTTCTGAGCCACGGTACAGCCCACTGAAGCACACAAAGGTTAAGAAATTCTAACATCAAGAAGAGGCTGGTGCCATCTAGTGACCAGGTGTGAAACTGCACTCTCTGGCCTAGCAATGAACCTGCTTGGGTTTCCTAGAACCTTATAAAATAGGCTGGCATGGCTCAGTCCTTGAGTGTTGACCTATGAACCAGGAGGTCACAGTTTGATTCCCAGTCAGGGCACATGCCAGGGTTGTGGGCTTGGTCCCCAGTAGGGGGCATGCAGGAGGCAGCCGATCAATGATTCTCTCTCATCATTGATGTTTCTCTTTCTCTCCCTCTCCCTTCCTCTCTGAAATCAATAAAAATATAATTTAAAAAAAAATTAGGCTAGGCCAAATCTCCAGTTGTTCATCCTGCACACACTTATATTAGAGCCCAACTCCCTTGTCTCCCTTCATCTCCTCTTTCTTTGTTAAACATCTTTCAGCCACAGTATTCTCACTGTCCCCTGCATGTCCCCTGGCTTTATGTAGCATACAACAAATAAGATAGTCCAGACAACATAATATTACCCTGATTCTCTTTATATCCTCTTACATGCCTGGAAAAAATACTGGAATAAAATTTTTAAGTGGGAAACATTAAACTACCAGAAAGTGTGTATCTTTTGTTTACTGGCTGATGATCAGTCTTCTCCATTTGACAAGAGAGCGGGAATCATTTCTGTATCTCAAATGCCCAAACAGGGTCTGGCACAAGCAAGTATCAGGAACATCTTGTTAAATCAATTAATTAATTGGTTATTTGGGGATGCAGTGATTCAGAATGATTTTTATTTTCCTTAAACACACATATTTTGCAAAGGCTCAATGATCAACATGAATTACAATGATAACTAGAAAAATAATACAACAGCCAATTGTTGGCTTGCCTTTACAGCCATAAACATGTTCTTTTATAAAAACCACAAAGATGACAAATATCTTAAAGAGCCAGCCTGGAAGACAACTGATATCATCTTTATATACTGTCTGCTGCCTAAAGGAGACCACAGTCGGGAGTGGGGGGGAAGAGAGAGGTTAGAAGGTATTGGTACTGACAGTCTCTGGAACAATCAATGAGCCATCTCAGCCTCCTTCCTCATTCGCATCTATATCATGAAGATTAGGAAGCTAAAATCAGCAACCTAATAACACCCACTTCAAATACAGAAGTGCTGGGTAGCATATAAAAAGGCCAAGAAAACGTCATGCTCAAAAAAAATGTACGTGATCACAATAACAGGGGAAGGTCAAGTAACTTTATAATGAAAGATGGTTGTTAAAAGTGTTATAAGTAAAGGAACACACAAACCTCACAGCCAGCCACTGGCGATCCATCAAAAGATGAGCTTTGTCAATTCTGACATTGTTGGCAAAGTGTAGTCGTTTTGGCAAATTGGGAGTCAAATAAGGTGTGAAATGCTGATCAGGTTTGCGGCACTGAAAAACAGATTAAAAAATTTTAATTTTGTTTTCCTATTCCAGTTTATATTCAAAATCACTTTGTATTGGTTTCAGGCGTGCAGCATAGTGGTCAGACTATCATCTACTTTACAAAGTGATTTTCCCCTATCCTCTGATATTTCAAGTACCTACCTGGCACCACACATGTTATTACAATATTACTGACTATATTCCCTATGCTGTACTTTACATCCCCATGACTACTTTGTAACTACCAATTTGTAATTCTTAATCCCTTCTCCTTTTTTCACTCAGTCCCCCAAACCCCCTGCTACCTGGCAATCATCAGTCTGTTCTCTGTCTCTGAATCTGTTTCTATTTTGTTCATGTGTTTATTTTGTTCTTTAGATCCTACATATAAGTGAAATCATATGATATTTGTCTGCCTCTAACTGACTTATTTCACTTAGAGTAATACTCTCTAGTGCCATCCATGCTGTGCAAATGGTAAGACTTCACTCCTTTTTATGGCTGAGTAACATTCCATTATATAGGGTGTCCCAAAAAATGTATGCAAAATTTTTTTCTGATAGTTGAATTGATGTTTCTTTCTTTCCAGATTTAATCCATTGGAATTAATAATTATTCAAAGTGTGTGTACATTTTTTGGGACACCACCTTTTTATCCATTATATTACACCACCTTTTTATCCATCCGTCTATTGATGGGCACTTGGGTTGCTTCCAAGTCTTCTTCAGAGTCTCATCTGAAGAAGTCCTGGGTTCAGTCTATTGTAAGTAATGCTGCAATGAACATAGGGTGCATATAGTCTCTCATTTTAGTGTTTTGGGTTTCTTCTGATATATACCCAGAAGCGGAATTGCTGGGTCATAGGGCAGTTTCATTTTTAATTTTTTGAGGCACCTCCATATTGTTTTCCATAGTGGTTGCACCAATCCATTCCCATCAACAGTGCAACAATTTTACTTCAACAATTTATTAAGCACTTTTTAAAAACAAGATTTGCTGGCCAGTGTGGTTCAATGGTTGAGCATCGACCCATGAACCAGGAGGTCACAGTTCAATTCCCGGTCAGGGCACATGCCTGAGTTTTGGGCTTGGTCCCCAATAGGGGTACATGCAGAAGGCAGCCGATCCATGATTCTCTCTCAGCATTAATGTTTCTCTCTCTCTCTCCCTCTCCCTTCTTCTCTCTGAAATCAATAAAAACTAATTTAAAAAAACACACAAGAGTCAAGCTTAGCTAATACAATAGGAATATTAAACCTATTATCAATGTGGTCTCATTCCCTAAATGTTATTTTTATTATTGCGACAATATTTAGATTACAATTAAAAATGTGGTATAAATTATATTATTTGATATTCTAAGTTTTATATGTCTTTTATCTTTACACACCATAAACTTCCTTTCCTTTTTTGAGGTGGAATAAATATAAGTCTAGATTTAGAATGGTACTTTTGAGTCTAAATTACATATGAAAAATTTATACTACATTAGTAGAATGAGTAAAAATTTTAAAAATTACTTTAATTGCACCAAAAGTCCTTCACAATTGACTCATTTACACTTTAAATCACCCACATTTGCTCACTTTTCAAATCAACTCGGTAGGTTTTGAGATCTGGTAGTCTCCCTATTTGCAAAATATTCATGAATTTCTCACAAATTAGAAAGTAATGTTGTTTCTTTAATTATTGCTGCTGTACCTAGCATATTTTAAAAGTATGTAAAAATCAAACTGTTATTTATGTTTTAAAAAATGAGAAATAGACTATGAAGGAATGTTTTCTCCCACATGACCTTTTTGAGAAGAGAAAAAATAATTCAGGTAAAGAATATAGGTATGGATGAAAAAGGAGTTCTACAGAAAGTCACCTCACAGGGTGATCTGATCGTAAGGGGTGCTGTAATAAATCATAAATTCCTAACTGGGTAGATCATGATGGTAGTCACTCCCCAGGTATATAAATTCTTTAGCAAAAGGTGTTTCAAGCAAGCCCTGTCCATTGTTCTTGTGCATCTAGGTTAACACACCTTTCAAATCAACAAAATCACCCTCAAGAGAACACATAACCTTGTTAACTATCCTGTGATCCAATCTCTGCTTTGCTTTCTCCCAACGTTTTGCAATTATCCTCAGTTCCCTCCTAATTTCGAATGCATAAAAGAAACTGTCAACCCTGTTATTCTCCAAGGCACTTGAGAGTTTGCTTTTTGGCAACTGTTTTATATTTGGATATTTCTACATGTTTGGATGTTTCTTACACTGACATGAGGAAATGATTTTTTTCTTTCTTATTTTTTCATTTATTTTAAGCCTCAATAATCTCATAAATATTTTAAGTCTGTGTCACTATTATCTCATGCTCAAATTACATAAGAAAAACAGGGCACTATGTAATTTGTAACTACAAATTACAAAAAAAAAACACACACACAAAACAATTTTAGAAGAAGTATAGAAAGCAGGAAAACAAAGCATGTTATAGAATGAAGGAGGGGAGAGAAAAATAATTATTGTATAGATATTTCTGCCAGGTTTTTTTTTTTTTTTCTTGCTTACTTTGCTATCTTTTCTAGGTTTATTTTTCTGCTTTTCCATTTATTATTACCTCTTCCTTAACCAGTATTTTTGTAACTTTCAGGCAAATACATGATGGCAGCTGCTGAGTGTGCAGCTTCCTTAGTTACAAAGGACTAGAATGTGCCTGTAAGGACCACAGATTATTTGACAAGTCACACTTTCCTAGCTGGATGAGTATGTAGCCAGAGAAAATTTGAGGTACACTGCTAACCCATGAAGAAGTACATTATTACTTTTTGCACTTGAGAATTTCAGGTGAAAACATTAGAGTTGAGATGAAATTTTGTTATGTTATCCTAAGAAAAAAGTTGATACTGTTGTCTGTCATGCAGAATGTGGTGGAATTCACTGAGTTGCCAGTTTGTATTTGGTTATGTTTGTCCAATATAAGCTCAATGTAGGCCCTGAAACAGCAGTACTGGGGATATTGTACTACTACAAGAAATGTTTTCCTGGAAATAATGGACTACTTTGTGTAATAGTGGTCCATTTTTTCAGGGCTCTGTAGCTCCAGGTCTACTCCATATCTGTGGTTCCATGTAATGGATTTCCAAAGCCTATGGCATCCAACCCCCTGCATCAGTGGGATTATTTGAGATTTTTCCCTTCCTCGTCTCACCAACAAGACTTCAGCTATACAGATCATGAGGCGAGGGATAAAGGGAAAACAATATATGGATTTAGAGAATCTACAAATTAAAAAACTCTCAATTGCCCATCCAATCAGCATGAACACACTGCTTGTATGCCCTTCACCAGTAGGGGGTGAGAGAGTCTTGCATGCTTACTCAAGATCAGAACATTTGAAGGTGTAGGAGAAAAAAAGGAGTGATTAACACTAAAGGATTTTTGCTCTAGTGGTCATTCCTACTTCAAACTTGTACTGGGTCACAGGTTATAGTAAGGTTATTCTTCACTCGGCATATACATAATCATTCACATTTCATCCTGACAGTCTGTACTCAAATTGCATATCACCTATATTTTAACAATATTTAGCCCCATCCCAAGCAATGTTAAACTCATGAATATAATAGTTGGAATACATGGATATAGTAGCTATACATATATTTATTAATATACTTTAAATATAGAACTATTAAAACTACCACACAAGACCTTCAGGTTTTTCTAAGTATAGTGAACTCTACCTTGAAAAATTCAGATTGCTTTAATTCCTCTGGAATTTGCCCCACCTTATTTTCTTACAATCTGGGATGTGGGAACCAACAAAAAGCAGTTGCAATTATACTTAAAAGATAGAGATGATTTTTCTGACCAGTACAAAATGATCTGTAGGATTCTATGATTCACTATGTTCTGATATTAAGTCCCACACACACACACACACACACACAAAAAAAAAAAATGTGGAAGGTGATGCTGCCTGCAGCTCACTAGCATGGCCGCTTTGAATGAAACATCAGCCCATTCAGTGAAAGCTAGGAGTCAGTGCCACCGTTACCCCAAACTAATTTCCTGTAGTGGTGTCAACTCCAAAAGGAAAACAACTAAAATAAAAGCAACTGATATGCGTGTAAAATAATACTGACAGAAGTTTAGGACTCAGAAATATAGAATATCAATTTCTTAACACCCAGATTAAGGACATTACATTAACTTAAATATATGTGTTAGGAGACTGTATACTTACACTGAGGTTCCTAACAATTCCGTCAGAATCAACTGTTTCAAAAGAAAAAATATAAATCACATTACAATGGATTCTTAATAACTGCACAAAATGTGAACAACTTGGGTGAATTTGACACAGACATTTATTAATGACTATGATCTGGTAAAATTAAATGAAAAATTGTTTCAAGAAAATAATTCTTTTAGCATTTAAGAATGGAGTAGATATATTATTATAATGTAAAAATATTGGGTATTACCACAGACTTTATAGACTAACTGAAGAAATTTCTCATTTGCTTCTGTGTGGTCTTCCCAAGAAGTCAGAAGAGCGGGCCTGGTAATCCCCTACATCCTCAGAATAGGGGGCTATGGTTATTCAGTTCTACCTTCCCCCCCCCCCCCCCCCCCCCCCCGTATAGGCATCTTTATACTTACAGCTGTAAAAGTCGTGAGGTATATTACGAGCTCTGATTCGGGGAGCAGGCCCTTGAAACATGTAGAAGTTTATTTGGGAAAAGTAATCAGTCATATATTCCACCTGGTCACAATAAGTCTGAGCCATTCCTGAAATTAAATATACGTATATATATATTGATCCTGCCAAGTAGGAGACATTTTATGTTAAAGATCTCAAACTAAGTTTTACTGAGAACCTCTACAGATTACCCTACTACTGTACTCTAAATGGCAGACCCTGAGCCCTAGCCAATTTGGCTCAGTGGATAGGGTGTTGTCCTGCAGACTGGAGGGTCCCAGGTTTGATTCTGGTCAAAGGCACATGCCCAAGTTGCAAGCTCAATCCCCAGTAGGGGGCATGAAGGAGGCAGCTGATCAATGATTCTCTCATCATTGATGTTTCTACCTCTCTCTTCCTCTCCCTTCCTCTTTGAAATCGATAAAAATATACTTTTTTTTTTTTAAATAAATGGCAGACCCTGAATGTCCCGTCGAAGGAAGAGAAGGGTTTATAAGAGGAGACGGGACAGGAACTATAAATAGATCATTTGTTCGATGTGGATCAATTAAAGTAATTTCAAAGGAAATCCTCTGTAGGAATCGAATTAGATTTTACAATATCTGACTTGTCCCTAAGGTAACATGATATTTTTTAAAATAGAAAAGTAACATGCGTTTTTATGAAACAATACATGAAGAGAATAAGGGCTAGAGGAAGTTCACTTTTCATAAGTGTATTATTTAAATTTTATATAAGCAGCATGTCCTCTAAAAACAATTTGGTAGTTAAGCCATTGCATTTGAAGATTCTTCAGACTACATCTAAATTTTATTTTTAATACTTTATTCTTTACATTTATTTTTATCTAATTTTATTAGAATGTTTCCTTTCATTTTAAAACAATAGGCCAAAGTGTTAGGGCATCTTTTTAGAAATTTTAAAAATAAATTACTACTATGTTTCATATTATCTTAATGTTCTAAAATATAAACAAAAGTTCCACAGACATGCTCCTTTTTCCCCGCCTCGCCCAAACCTGGCTCCTTTATAGCCTTTGGAGGATACTGAGTACCTGCTAGAGAAGATGGTTCTGACCAGCCCAGTGGTCGGCAAACTCATTAGTCAACAGAGCCAAATATCAACAGTACAACGATTGAAATTTCTTTTGAGAGCCAAATTTTTTAAACTTAAACTTCTTCTAACACCACTTCTTCAAAACAGACTCCCCCAGGCCGTGGTATTTTGTGGAAGAGCCACACTCAAGGGGCCAAAGAGCCGCATGTGTCTCGCAAGCCGCAGTTTGCCGACCACGGGACCAGCCCATCTGAAAAAGGTCCATTTCTGCTTTCTGTACTTCCAAATACACCATCTCTAATACAATACTCGGTATTAAGTAAGCACTTGAGAAACATGTTGAATGGCCAGGTACTTCACGAGAGTGGCAGAGGGTGTGGCAGCTGTTCTGAAGAGCTGGCCTCAAGTAGACAAATATGAAGGGACAAGGACTTTATAGAATTCTATTTACGTAACTAAAAAAAAGAAAGAAAAACCCATAGGGCAAGGTAAAACTAGCCAACATAGGCAATCTATCTGGAAAAATCACCCACCAATAAGAAGCCCCCCAAAAAACACTTTTTTATGAATGAACTAGAGGCCCAGTGCATGATTAAATCATGCACGTGTAGGGTCCCCTAGACCTAACCTGCCATCCTGGTGTCCGAGCGGACAGGCACCCAGCTCCCACGCTTTCGCTTTTGATAGCGGGGGAGCTGGGTGCCTGTCCGCTGGTGCACCAGGCCTTTCAGAAGCCTTCGCCATGCCGGAGGCTTCTGAAAGGCCTGGTGCCGGAGCGGACAGGCACCCAGTTCCCCCACTTTTGATGGTCTGCGACAGGACGTGGGCTCGCTGCCCCAGAGGCCCCTTCTATGCCGCAGCACGGCCATGGCGCAGATGCTGAGCTCGTGCTGCCGCTGGCAACGCAAGCTCAGCGTCCTGCCGGCCCAATCGGCCACCTCGGCCACCCCGAGTCCCGCCCCCCCCCGCCTCCTGGCCAATCGTGGGCATAGTGAAGGTACGGTCAATTTGCATATTTGTCTATTATTAGGTAGGATAACAGTCTAACCACATCCATTAAGTACTACTAACTCCATTTTTACCAAAAAAAGTAAGTGTATGAATGGATTTTCAGAAAGAATGTTAGAATAATTAAACTAGAAGTTTAAAATTTAGTCCTCTATTCATTGAAGCCTATCTAAAACCCATTATTTGCTTATTCAGCCATTTCCAGGTCTTAGAAAATTTAAAATATCACTACTCTTTTTGTAAGATATAATCAATGATAAACATAACTTAAAAAAAAAAAAAGCATACCGTGGTCAGCCAAAAGGATTATATTGACACAATTGTCTAAGTTCCGCTGTTTTAGACCTTCCATCAACATTCCAAAAGCGTTATCTACTAACTGTAAGGCTTTAATTACCTGAGTGGGGGAGGAAAAAAGAAGTTTAGATTGTCTTCATGAATTAAGGTTTAACAAACCAAATCATTATCTGATCACATGAAAACTAAACACATTTTCTTCTCTGAAATTGCTGGTATTTTAAATAGAACATCAGAGACCAGTGCCTGGTTTACCACGTTTACCAAATATCAATTCCCTAAATTTCTACGGACAAAAATTTAAATTGTGTTCCCTACAAAGGAAGATAAACTACCATCCAGTAAATATCTGAGAAAAATGTTCAGCCTCAACAAACATTACTCAGCTGCAGAAGTTTTGATGACAATGCCCAGTATTGGGGAGGGGAAACATCTCTGGGAACCTAAATGAGTACGCACATTCTGGAAGATCTTGTAACAATAAGACCATGTGTAATCAAAAAATTAAAAGGGGGCATGTTCTATAACCTAATAATTCCACTTCTGGGCACTTGTCCTAAATAAACATTTAGAGCAGAAACAGAAATTTACATACAAAGATAGTCATCACATTATTTATTTAAATACAAAAATAAATAAATTATACCACAGCTTTAAGAAGACATACTCGACAGGCATTAAAAAAAATAATTTTAAAGCACAATGGCATAAGAATATCTCGCACTACAATGTCAAACATAAAAAATTCAAACCAAATTGTATACATATACACTAATACATATTCCTAATCCTGATTTTATTTTTAAATATATATAGTTAGCATTTCTTAGTAAGCACACACGGACAGAAAATGAAAAAGAAATATACAGTGGTTGTTTCTGAATAGTGAAATGGAGTATTTTATTGCCCATGTTCTTTTGTGTTTTTAAACTTTTCTACACTTTATCAATATAGTACATTGAAATGACAAGTTTTAAATGAATAACTTTTTATCTTTTCTTTTTCAGTGAATAAGAAAGTGCAATAGCCATGGATTTGGGGAGGGGGGAATATTCAATCTCTCTTAGTACTATTATAACAATGATTGCCCTTTTTTACTTTTTAAGAAAGAATGCTACTAGCCAACTTCTGTTAAGAGCTTTAGTGCATTATCTCATGAAATCCTCATAGCAAACATTTCATGGGTGGTATTACTGGAACTTCTAGTTGTGGAAACCAGGATATCAGAGGTTTAAAGAAGTTAATAACGTGTTCAGGGCCCTACCTTTAATAAGAGACAGAGCAGCACTTGAACTCAAACCATCCTTATCTACTGCTAAATCCATCAACTCCGAGATGCTTTCCTCACCCTCCTTCTTAGAGTGACCTTACACTCTGGTTTGCCAGTGAGAGTCAGTTTCTACCTACTGTCATGGCATAATTATGTCCCCTTTCACAGTCAACCTACTCACTCCTCCCTACTACACCAAGAGCCGGTCCTCCCCTGTCCTCTCCCAGCCCCAGGCATTCTGCTACTGTTAAACTCTCCACAGTTTTGAAACCATCTGTGCAGATGACCACCTCCTAAGGGCAGCATGTGCTCCTGCAGGGAAGGGACTGTGCACCCTAACTCATCACAGGCTTTTAAGGAAGCAGTCTTTGTAAAGTACACACGCCATAGATGGCACATTTTACTGACCGGGAAGTGACTGGATGCCAGCCCCAACTCTAGCCCAGACAAAGGGGTTAGATGCTATTATTATTCTTACCATTATCGTGGTGTCTATTTGTCTAGCCATCTGTCCTTTTGTCTGTCCATTTGCTCATCATATGTGATCCTCTGGTGTGCACAGCTCCACCCTTGATCAGGCTGTTCGTGAACTTTCTTCCTGTTGTTATTCAGAGGAGAACTTTCTAACCAGCCCCAGCCCTCATCCTCGCCAACTAGTTTAGAAGCTCCTCAAATTCCTCTCAGGGCACCCTGATCTTTTCCTTTGCAGCATTTTTCATAATTATATACTTAAAAAGTATTTGAGTGCTAAGCTAAAGCATTGATTACAAATAAGATATGGTGCCCTCTATTGTCAACTCTGGGGGTCAGACAACTGTAGATTATAGCATACTCTCTCCTGTGATTAAGCGTATCAGAAATGAATAACAGTTACCAAACTAGAAAAGGAGAAATGGTGAATATGCTTTAGATAGTTACTGAGCCATTCACTGTGACAATCACCTGATTAAGCGTTTAATTCTGTGCCTCGGTTTCGAGTGGAACAGAGTTTAGAGTGGAATACCGCTGTAGCATAGAATTAAACACTTAATCAGGTTATGAAGCAACTGAAAGGTTAAAGTGGTAAGAATGGGCCGGGTCTTCTATTAGAACTCATTTTGGTTTAATGGGAAGGAAAAGAAAAGGCATTTCTGATAAATAGCAGTCATGCTGCCAGAATAAATATGCTTGCGTTCCAACTGAGAACAATTCAGGATAATTGTTACATGAGTTTCCATGGGGTGGGGAAATGCCATACTCAGAGGGCCTTTGCAACTTTATAACAGTGGATTTTAGAAAAGACATAACTTTTTTTTTTAAGTAACATTGAAGACCTAGATTTCTGTTGTAAAAGCTTAACAGAATGGTTAGATAATGAAGAAACTAATGTTAAGAAGTCTACTTCAGTTATAATCTAGGAGGAGAACAATTCTGCCTGAGGCAATAACATATTAAGTCCAATTACAAGGAGCTTATAAAGGGAGCTGGGCAAGAATAGGCAGCTGGGTATCCCACAAAGGACTTTTGGGTGACTTAGCTTGAAATGGGTCACAGCAACATATTAGATTGGCAGCCCTAGAGTTGATAGAGCGTCAGCCTGCGGACTGAAGGGTCTGGGTTCAATTCCAATCAAGGGCACATGCCCAGGTTGTGAGCTCAATCCCCAGTGAGAGGCATGCAGGAGGCAGCGGATCAATGATTCTCTCCCATCATGGATGTTCCTATCTTTCCCTCCCTCTCCCTTCCTTTCTGAAATCAATAAAAACATATTTAAAAAATAAAAAACATATTGGATTGGCACATGCCATATCTAGCCTTGATGTTTTCATTATATGAAATAACAGTGCTACATCTAAGCATTCAATAAGTGTTTACTAAATGAGCCAAAATGTGGTTAATATGATAGATATCCTTTCTATCTATTGTATGGTTAATAAGGCAGATAGCCTTTTCAAACTTTTAACTATTTTTATCTCCACATGTATATACATCAAATACCTTTATTTGCATTCAATGGGAATTAAAGAATACCATTTTATTTTGTGGGTTAGGGCTAGATGATATGACATTTATATGTTTAAAAACCAAAAAACTTACTCCACCACTGACTGGTCCAAAACTATGTCCTGCAGAATCAGGCTGTTCCACGTATAGTGTATAAAAAGTGGGCCTAAGGGTAAAATTGAAACAGGAAGACATTATTGACTTGGAATAAACTTATAGGTTGGATCTGGGAAGGTGATAAATCTAGAACTTTGTGGCAGTTTTCTTCTCTTTTTCTCTGGCCTCCTTCCATTCATCCAGGTCCAGAGGTTCAACTTGCCCTCAGCCGGGAGACTCTCCAAATGGGAATGAAATAAGACCTTCCAGATGCAAGCATGGGTCTGACTCAGTAACAAAATCTGACTTGTTCTTGCCATTAAGACCTGTCTTGGGCCCTAGCCAGTTTGGCTCAGTGGATAGAGCGTTTGCCTGTGGACTGAAGGGTCCTGGACTTGATTCCGGTCAAGGGCACATGCCCAGGTTGCAGGCTCAACCCCAGTAGGAGGTGTGCAGGAGGCAGCTGGTCAATGATTTTCTCTCTCATCACTGATGTTTCTCACTCTCTCCCTCTCCCTTCCTCTCTGAAATCAATAAAAATATATTTAAAAAAGAAAAAAGTGCCAATTTAAAGAAAATGTCTTTTCTTTTTCAAAAGTGGTCATTTAAAGTAAAGAAATCATTTCATTTTATACCCACAAGTAGCCCATTGTGCCAGCATGTCCTTGATGTTACCTTTCAGCTTTGGGCAGGTCTAGCCATTTTAACAATGTAGAGATCCTCTGTTCATATGGGACGCTACTGCAAAGTAGAGGAAATAATTGTTTTTAATTAATCAAATCAAGAATAATCCCATTAGACTCTTACTCAGAAAGGCAGGTTGATATTTTTTGGGTATCCATTTTGTGTTCAAATATGATCAAAATACTGAAAGGGGTTCAGTATTACTTAAAGGGATTCCTGTTTTCAATACCCATATATACAGTTGCCTCACTATGAATCAAATATTGTTTTCCTCCTTTCTCATCTTTGTCTCCTTCAATTTTCCCCCAACTAAAATAAAAGACCAATAATGATTAGTCATTCATTTAATTTGTTTATTTTTATTTATTTCATTCACTTGTGCGTTTATAGATGAAGCGCCTACTGCCAAACACTATTTGTTCATTTTGAACAGAATTTATCAGCGAGCAAACCAAAGGTGCTTTTCTTCCCAGAGATTAAATTCTCTTGGAGAAGTCAAAGTCAAATAATAAACAATAGACCTAGTACATAAGATACAAGATTTACTAACACTAAAATTCTGTGGAACACGAGAGAGACAAGCAAAGAAAGGGACGCTGAGAACGCGGGGTGGGGTGGTTTGGAGTTTAAAATCTTAGTGTGATCAGGCCAAGACAAATCGAGAAGGTAATTTTTTGAGCAATGGCCTTAAGGAGGTGAGGGAACAGGCTATGCAGGTAAAGGAGTGAGATCACTTCAAACAGAGAACAGCCAGCTCAGACCCAACAGCAGAAGCAAGCCTGGTGTGTGGAGGCCCACTAAGAAGGTCGGCGTGGCTCGGGCACAGTGAGCGCCCAGGGAAGTAGTGAGAGAGGAGGTCTGAGAGGTGGGGTGAGGGACAGTGGCGTTCATACCAGGTAGGGCCTTGTAGGATTTTACGCTGAGTGAAACAGGGGTACAAAGGAATGTCTTAACTGAACCTGTGTGGGGTTTTTTTTGTAAGTACTAGTAATCATTATGGCTGGTAGATTGCGAATAGGTGATAGGGGACAAGAATAAAAACAGGAAGATGCATAAAGAGGCTACCATTGCCCAGCTGGGGTGGCTCACTGGTTGAGCATCGACCTATGAACAGGAGGTCCTGATTCGATTCCTGGTCAGGGCACATGCCCAGGTTGTGGGCTCTATCCCTGGTGGGGGGCGGGGGTGTTCAGGGGGCAGCCGATCAATGAGTCTCTCTCATCATTGATGTTTCTCTCCCCCTCCCTTCCTCTCTGAAATCAATACAAATATATTTTAAAATAAAAGGGCTATCAAATTAATACAGGCAAAAGGTGATGACAGCTCAAACCAGAGTGTTTATGTTGGAGGTAATTAAAAGTTTTCAGACAGCACATATTTTGAATTAGACTACAAGCATTTACTGCCAGACTGGATGAGGGATGTAAGAGAAGGAATCAATGATGACTTCAAGATTTTGGGCCCCCAAACTGGAAGAATAGAATTAGCATCAAGATTAAAACCACAAAAGGGGAAAAAGAATCCTAATAGTTCTTATGGAGATGGGGTTATATCTGCAAGTGCTTCACTACCTGTTGTAAGTCGCATACATGGTAGGAAAGGAGCCATTTACAGCCACGTCTGATCCTGGCCAAAAGTAGGTTCCAGCTTTTAAGCCTTGATACATTGCTGTCAGCCAGATCTATAAGAAAAGCAAAGTATAGGAGAAGTCAAGGGGATAATCAGTTTGGTTAGAAATGGTACCACTTATTAGAAACTACATGATATTAACAGTTTCAAATTATATTTAATTATTAAAGTGTATTTAAACTATTAAAAAATTTGTAGCAGATAAAAATATATAATTATTCAGGAATCCACCTGAAAAATAAATAAATGTAGTAAAGTGGTAAGGAAGATTTTTTTAAAATTGGTAAATTATCATTTCTCTTTCCCTTTTAAAGAATTACAAAACAGAATGAGGGGGGAAATTAACAGATAATCTTTCCAAGTAACTTCCAAATTGATACAGCATCCAAGATTCAACAGAATCTTGCTGAACAATCATAAATATTTAGAAGGTTATAAACAGTGGTTAAATACCTTCCCACCCCCAGTCCTTAGGATTAGGAAACTAATGTGAAACACAAAGTGGAGAGAAAAGGGGGAGCCACTGTCACAATGGGATCTGGAGGTTACTTCGGTGCCCCAGGCGGATGCTACATACTGGTTGCCCTTGCCACCAAGCTGGATTATCTTTCTCCTTCGAAGAAAGTGAAAAATTCTTGTTGAGGTTTACGTCATACATGTTATTGTCAATGATGCCATGTGATTCTGGGTATAAGCCCTAAAATAATAATTTCAAAAAAAAGATTTAAGATAAACTAATACATTAATAAAGCATATATTTAAATTGAAATAGCATGAAACATATAACTCATATCTTGGAAAAATATCATATACATTTCAACATAAAACCCCTGAATATGAATCCAAATACAAAGTAGTAAAGACACAGTTATGACTTTGGCAATAAAGGCTGAGGCCGAGGTCTCCCTTAAGAAGTCTTCTTCTTCTTTTTTTTTTTTTTTTTTAATATTTTTTTTATTGAGGTATTATATGTGTACATATCTTACCATTACCCCCCCCCAAAGAAGTCTTCTAAATCTATAAATGTTAAATAACTTAATTTTCCTTTGAGTTCATTTTCATCATTTCATTTATATCTTTTCATACATTGAAGAGAATTTATTTACTTTATCTAAAGAGATATAGCCAGTGTCAATTTATTTATAAAACAACAACTTTATCAAAGTTACATAGAATGAAAAGAAAAGAACGTTCCCCATACCAAAGTGGCTGTCCTCATTCATAGCCTGTCATTCCTAGCAGACCTTCAGATAGGTGGAGGCTCATCAAAAGATCAGAGGACAATGTTCTTTCTCACACCCAAGAGGCTACCTGGTCTATGATAAAGGTGAGCTAACCTAATGCCTGGACACTCATTCATAGTAATCACCTCACAGCACTGGATTGGCCTCATACTGGCCCTTCTTATCCCAAACTAAGCCATGAACTATCTCCACATGTGCTGGTAAATGTGTGCCATGGGGCTCCTCCATGCAGTTCCTGCCTAAACATGTCTGGTGGCATGGTCAGTTGCCTGTCTGTGGCCTGTCAGTCTTCCACTAGGCCAAGAACTTACCGTGACAATGGTGTAATGATTTGGAAAGGTCTTGGTTGGATAGACAGATCTCAGGTATTTGGAATGAATTCCACATGTTTCTGCAACAAAGTATAGTGAGAAAAAAAGAAGCTGTTACTTCCTCACAAGTTTTTTGGATAACTAAAAATCTGAACATAAGTTTTCCAGAGAAATAGAAAACTAGCTAGAGTGGATTGAAGATAGAAAAGGAATGAAATTCTGACACCTAGAATTCCTCAATTCCAAGGAATATCAGTTTTTAGGAGAGGAGTGACGTAAGTCAATGGTCCACAAATAATTTTTCTGTAAAGAGCCAGATAATAAATAGGTTAGGCTTTGCAAGTCCCTATGATCTCCATTGCAACAGCTCAAACTGTGCTCTTGAGATCCAAAAGCATCCATGACAATACTTAAGCAAAAAAGCATGGTTGTGTTCCAATAAAACTTTATTCATGGTCATTGACATTTGAATTTCACATAATTTTTTCATGTCACAAAATATTCTCTTCTTTTTGCCTAACCATTAAGAATGAAAAACAATTCTTAGCATTTAGCAGGTCATACAAAAATGGGCAGGGTGGGCTGGATTTGGCCCATGGACCACAGCTTGCTAACCCCTGAGCTACTGGTAAACACACCCTAAATGATGCACAGCCAGCTTTGTTTTTGCTGCTCCCTTCTTCCTGACCCAGGCCATTACATTAGAATTTTTATATAACATTTGCATCTCAGCTAATAGTTCTTATATGTAAAGTATCCAATATAACCAAAATCAACATAACTAGTAGGTAACTGAAAAGGAATTTGATTTGTATAAACGCATCAGCCCATGTCATGTAGTATGTTTACAAAATGAGCTAACTTGGCTGCTTATTACTTTCAGTAGTTTCCATTTGGTGAGCTAAGTTTCCTGTCATCTGTTTTCCACAAAGCATGGCATTAATTTTGCTTTCAATTGTTCTGTTGTTTTCTGTCTGTGCAAATGTTCAGAAGCATTAGAGCATTGCCATTTCCTCTGCGGCAGTGAAACACAAGAAGTTTTTCATCCTAAAATCCTGTCCACTAACTCTAAAAGAGAGCTTTGCCATTATGGGTTCTCTTTAGGCTAAAACTAAAAGTGAAAATGATGGTTGTCCAGAAAGTAACAAACTTTGCAGCTTGAAATAAGGAATGTTTTCTCAAATATGTTTAGAGTTCATCTCCTTCCCAGCCTCCAATCCAGGGTTTCCAGTATGATCCAGGAATTCCCTCCTTCAGAACCTTCTTAGGATCCATATCGAGTCTATTAAACAGGACTTTGGTGGGGATGAGGGACTGGGTAGAAAGTGAAGAAAAGGGAGCTCAAAAAAACGTCTGCATTTTTAACAAGCACCCCAAGTGGATCTGATGTATTTAAGTTTGAGGCCTGATGTAGAAACTGACTCACAAGGGATAATTTAAAAAGAGAGAGATTAAAAGTCTTTTTAAAAGTCAGTAACGCCAATAAATAAATATTGTCCTCAATCAGGGAAAGACAATTTTAATATTGTTAAGAAGTCATACAAGGAAATGAAATAAAATATAATCCACTTATAATTAAAAGAATTTAAGTGGTGAGAAAATCATACAATAAACAGAGAGATAGTCAGTTTCTGTTCTTATTTCCTTGAAACATGAATGACACTGTAAAGTTCTTAAATACTCAAAGGCACAGAGTATAAATAAAATACAAACTAAACTGGTAATGTGAAAACATGACACCTCCCTAGTTCAAATGTCTCAAACAGGACACACCTGCTAATGATCTATAGCCTCAGACCAGCTATTATGGAACAACTCACAGAAAACAAGATCTCCTACCATTGTTTCTTCCGGACGTTAGGGACCTAAAGTGTGACTGAATAGAATAATTCTGAAAGAACACGCGATAAATCAGTGAGTGTAGTTGCTTCTGCAGAGAAAAATAGGACTATTTTGGTGGTGGTTGGTTGGTTGTTTTTTACTGTACACCCTTTAATGCATATAGTTTCCATTGTTTATACCCTAAAAAACATTTTTTAAGTACCAATCAAAAAATGGGAAAATATAAGTGGGGTAAACATATATCCATAATAACTATGAATTACAAGAAGGAACAGAAGGCTAAATGGATGAGAAGGTGAAATAGCTGAAGACTGTACAGATACAGCAAAAGTAGTACTAGGAAGGAAGTTTATAGTAATAAACACCTACATTAAAAAAGAAATTTCAAATAGCCTAATTTTGCACGTCAAAAAAATAGAAAAGAAAAACAAACAAAACCTAAGTTAGCAGGAGAAAAAACACAATAAAGATTATAGCAGAGCCCTAGCCGGTTTGGTTCAGTGGATAGAGTGCCGACCTGCGGACCAAAGGGTCCTGGGTTCAATTCTGGCCAAGGGCATGTGCCTTGGTTGCAGGTTCCTCCCCGACCCAAGCCCTGGTCAGGGCTCATGCAGGAGGCAACCAATCGATGTGTTTCTCTCACGTCAATATTTCTCTCTGTCTTTCCCTCTTTCTTCCACTCTCTCTAAAAATCAGTGGAAAAATATCCTCAGGTAAGAATTAAAAAAATAAAATATTATAGCAGAAAAATGAATTACAAAATAAACAAAGTAAAATAGGTTTTTTAAAAAGTGGCATATAAAATGAAACTTTATTCAGCTTTAAGAAAGAAGAAAATCTAATCCTACCACATATATGAAACTGAGGACATATAAGTAATATAAGCCTGTCACAGAAAGACAAATGTTGCATGATATCACATAGATAAGGTATCTAAAATTCCAACTCAGCCCTAGCTGGTTTGGCTTAGTGGATAGAGTGGTGGCCTGTGGTCTGAAGGGTCCTGGGTTCTGTTCCAGTCAAGAGCCCGGGTTGTGGGCGCGATGCCCAATGGAGCAGTCATGAGGCAGTCAATCAATGATTCCCTCTCATCATTGATGTTTCTATCTCTCTCTCCCTCTCCCTTCCTCTCTGAAATCAATAAAAAATATATATATTTTTAAAAAGAGTCCAATTCATAGAAGCAAACAATAGAATAATGGTTGGCAGGGCCTGGAGGGAAGAGTAATTGAAGAGTTGCTAATCAGTAAGTATAAAATTTCAGTTACATGAGATGAATCAATTCTATACAACTTTGTGCCTGTACACAACTATATTGCATTAGATACTTAAAATCTGTTTAATGGGTGGATCTCATAGTAAGTGTTCTAACCACAATAAAAATTTTAAAACAAGAGAAGGCAGACAGCAAATAGCATCTGCTGTGGAGAATTTAAGTGTTGTACTGTTCATGAATGCCAACCTTGCTAACTCTAATCTTCAAAATTTTGCATATGTTACCAGCCAGACCTACTTGTTACTACTACTCTTGTTCTATCCCTGCTTTCCCACCTAACTTTCCAGGAAGCCTGACTTCCAGCTCAAGCCAAATCACTTCTATTTCACCTGTTATTTCCTGATCTTGGGCCTGGCCCTTTGTTCCACTCACACTGAGACCAAACAATGATCTCGCCTTCTTACTAGAGCTGAATCCCGAGAGTCCCCTTGGTAGACAGTGATATGACTCACTGAGCTGTGGTATTAGTTCATGCTCAGTTTCTACAACCACTATAGCCCTACCCAATTGAGGCAGCTTAAAGGGACACTAGAGATGAGGTTCTAGACTTCCTTAAAGTGATGCCTGCTGTCATGTACCTGACCTGAAGCCTACCATTCTGGGAGGTCCTAATTCTAACTCTTTAACCACATCTGCTCTTAATTGGGTCTTCTGGAAACTAAAAGCCCATTTTGCTTTGGTTGGCCTAGTTAGTAATGTCTTCACACAAGATGTTGTCTTGATGACTTAAAAAATATATATTTTAAACTTTTGGGGAAAACTCTCAATGGCCCAATATTTCATTGGCATTATTTCCAATTCTCAATGGCATGAGAAAATAGATAATTCCACTTTAAGGGGCTCCATTCAACCTGGCTAGTTAAACTCACTTTAGGATGCAGAATTTTATATCTAGACTAGTGGCCTGGTGCACAAAATTTGTGCATGGGGGGATGTCTCTCAGCCCGGTCTGCACCCTTTCCAATCTGGGAACCCTTGGTGGATGTCCGACTGCCGGTTTAGGCCCGATCCCACAGCCTAACTGCTCCTTTGCCAGCCTGATTGCCCTCAACTGCTCTCCCCTGCTGGCCTGATTGCCCCCAAGGCTTTTATTAGTATAGATTATCAAGGGAAAGTCAGATAAGGAAGTAGAAACTGAGAGGTATTAACTAACTTTCCAAGGCAAAGTAATTCAGCAACACATGACAAGTACTGAATTTTAAGCCAGTTCTACCAGAGTCCCAAAATCTTAATCTTTTTGCTAAAGATCTGGCTCAGAGTGAGAAGCTAAAGAGACAAAACACCTTGTATTATAGGGGAAATAATTTATCTGTCTACAATCATGGAATTTTACAGCTGAAATTAATAGTAGAAATCATTAAATCTAATACTCTCATTTTACAAATGAGGAAACTGAGACTCAGAAATGGTAACTGACTTACTCAGGGTCAAATAGCAAGTTTTTAATTTGGAGAATAATAAAAACTGGAAACCAGTAGAATTATCATAAAATTTGAGAAACTTGGAGATTAAAAAATAATAATAAAGGTGATGAGGGGAGGCCTGCTAGAATGGGGAAGAAAGACAGGAATTGGAGAGCAGTGAAGAGTATAAACCCTGGAGCCAATACTTTGATAGTTTTAAAAAATATATTGTTATTACTTTCAGAGAGGAAGGAAAAGGGAGAGATAGAAACATCAATGATGAGAGAGAATCATTGATCCACTGCCTCCTGCATGCCCCCTACTGGGGATCAAGCCTGTAAACTGGGCATGTGCCCTGACCAGGAACCATGACCTCCTGGTTCATAGGTCAACGTTCAACCACTGAGTCACGCAGGATGGGCCCTTTGATACTTAACACCATATCCTTGAAATTCAATTTCTCTTTTTTTGCCCTAACCGGTTTGGCTCAGTGGATAGAGCATCAGCCTGTGGACTGAAGGGTCCCAGGTTTGATTCCAGTCAAGGGCATGTACCTTGGTTGCGGGCACATCCCCAGTAGGGAGTGTGCAGGAGGCAGCTGATTGATGTTTCTCTCTCATCGATGTTTCTAATTCTCTATTCCTCTCCCTTCCTCTCTGAAAAAAATCAATAAAATATATTTTTAAAAATAAAATTAAAAATTTCTCTTTTTTATTAACTTTATAAAACTGTATGAAGGCCAAGTACCCTAACACAGAAGTACAATCCTATATAATAAAAGGCTAATATGTAAATCGACTGAACAGAACGACTGGTCAATATGATGCGCACTGACCACCAGAGGGCAGACGCTCAGTGCAGGAGCTGCCCCCTGGTGGTCAGTATGCTCCCACAGGTGGAGCGCCACTCAGCCAGAAGCCCTGAGCCAGGCTCGTGGCTGGCGAGCGCAGTGGCGGTGGCAGGAGCCTCTCTTGCCTCTGAGGCAGCGCTAAGGATGTCCAACAAACGCCTTAGGCCTGCTCCCCCGAGGGCTCCCAGACTGTGATAGGGCACAGGCTGGGCTGAGGGACCCCACCCAAGTGCACAAATTTCATACATTGGGCCTCTAGTATCATAATAAAGATGATACAAATGATTATAGTGATAAGTTAAAATCATCCAAAGTGCACTACAGATATATTCTCACAGTATTCCTATTAGATAGGAAGTGACCATTTTACAGATGAAGAGAAGACGGTACCAATAGGTAAGGCAAACTTGTGGGTGATCTCACAACTAGTAAGTGGTAGAGCCAGGTTCCAGGTACTTCGATTGAAGAACTGGACATAGATACTGGACTATTCACTGCTGGAGTATTGGTATGTGCTGGCTCTGTCCAGTCTACTCGGACTTCTTCAGGATCATGTCTCTGCTAAGTCTGACAAACACCAGTTTTGAGACAAAAGATATATTCAGATACAAAACAAGCCCAGCCAGTGTGTCTCAGTGGTTGAGTGTTGATCTATGAACCAGGAGGTCATGGTTCAATTCCTGGTCAGGCCACATGCTCAGATTTCATAGGGCACATGCAGGATGCAGCTGATCAATGATTCTCTCTCATCATTAATGTTTCTATCTTTCTTTCCCTCTCCCTTCCTCTCTGAAACCAATAAAACTATATTTAAAAATACAAAAAACAAACCAAAATAAACAAAGAGATGAACATGCTACAAAAAAAGGGAGGAGGGGCCAATAAGTATGAAAATAGATATGATGTAGTAAAGTCGTCAGGATCTTGAGAGGAATCAGGCTAAGACAAACCACTAACGTTAAGGTTAAGAAAAAGGTGCACCACCTAGAGAGTGACTAACTAGGTGTCCTTATCATTTGCATGCCTCCGGTTTTAGAAGACTTACTCATTTTATCAATATTAGGCATTAGAGTACTCCATGTCTGTAAATATTCTGCTCTAAATCCATCCAGGGAAAACAAAATAACTGGTGGCAGATCAAATCTAAAAATGGAAAACAAAAAATTAGATCATTATTATGATTGTTAAAAAAAATACTTTTCTGTTCTCTAAATTAAGAAGTTCTTAAGGAAAAAAATAGTTCTAGGTCAAGTTTCCCATTCTATTTTTTAAAATTGTTATTTCCCTTAATTGTTAGTGCTTCAGGTATTTTAGTAATCTAAAAAAATAGACAGTATTTAAAAAAAACAAGTATTACATAAATTATCTGGGAGTTTCTATTTGAGATATACTACCCTTTGAGTTCTAGAGTTTAAATAAGTTTGACCAGCTTTCTTATATTTCCATTTACTTTTTGGCATTGGCTAACTATGACACCCAGGTATATCATGGGTGAATTTTCTCTATCCCTAAAATTTAAAAAGGTACTGTGCTATGGAGAAAAGAAAAGGATTTGAGCCTCAGAAAGACTTAAGTTCAATTCTCAACTTCATTCTTTACTACTTACTTAACCCTAAGCAGTTACTTAATCTCTCAAAACTTGATCCCAATCCACTCACCCAATATGTTGGAATCATTATAGCATAGCACATTAGTACACTGTGTCACCTTAAGTATATTTAGTATTTTACAATAATAGATATACATGGAGCTAATTAAATATAGCTTTACAATAATGGTTACTAGCATGCAAGCAAGCAAAGCATTAACAGCACATGACCAGAAAAGGAGATCTATATTGTCAACCTTTCATTGTCCTGGCCTTGGATAAGGAGACAAAGGCAATGATTACTGAATTCAATGCTTACACTCAAAAATTAGAGAAGTTACAATTAATCTACCATCTTTTGATTATAATTATGATATGAAATTCAGTTCAGTGAATAGAGCGTCAGCCTGTGGACTGAAGGATCCCCGGTTCAATTTCGGTCAAGGGCACCTTGGTTGCAGGCTCAATCCCAGCCCTGGTAGGAGCATGTGCAGGAGGCAACCAATTGATGTGTCTTTCTCACATTGATGTTTCTCTCTCTCTCTCTCTCTCCCCTCTTCCCTTCCACTCTCATTAAAAATCAATGGGAAAATATCCTCAGGTGAGGATTAACAAAAAAGAAAGAGAAAAAAACATACACACACAAAAATAACGACAACAAAAATGGGGGAGGGGGGAGGTTGGTAGAGGTGGAAAAGCATAGGTATAGGGGGATAAATGATGATGGAAAAAATAACATATATATTAAAAAACACAAGAAAACATACAGTATAATTCCATTTATATGAAAATTAAGAATAGGAATCTATAGTGACAGAAATCAGAACATGAGGGTGATCTTTCTGGGGTGATGGAAATATTCTCTATCTTGGAAATATTCTGTATCTGTGAGTTACACTAGTTTCTGAACTTCCAAATCTCATTATACTATACACATAAGTGTGAACATTTCAATGTCTGTGAATTATACCTAAAAGTAAAAAAATTGGGACTGTTTTAACTGTAATGTAAAGAAAAATCATTAAGAAATTAAAGTGGTGTATTGCAATTTGCATTGGAAAATACTTATTTTTATCGTTGTTAGCATAATGCTAATTTTTTAAAAAAATGTGTTTATCAATATGTTATCACCATAACCTTGCAGCTTCAGAACAGGATCAAACATCTATGAGATCAAGATATTGATTTAATTATATGAATAGAAAAGGAGCTATGTAATAAGCCTGACAAGCTATGGGGGAGTAGCCACACAGGATGGTCTGATCACTGATTCCTAACTGGGCAGGTCTTATCAGGTAGTCACATTCCAGACATATAGCTTCCTTAGCAAAGGTCAGTCCTTACTTTAAGTGAACCCTGTCCACTCTTCTTAAGCATCCAGGATAAATATCTTTGAAATAAATACCTTCAGAGTAATTTTCTGTCATAGATCCCTGGCGCCACAACCGCAGGCCCCAGAGCACAAGACAACTGAGCCTTGTTCCTGTATACCATCGCTATGTGCTGTAAATGTTCATTTTTAACTACCCTGCACCCACTAATGTAAAAAAAAAAAAAAAAAGTAGGTGTTTAATAAATAAGTAAATAATATATATATATTTTATTTTTAAGTATGTGTTTCTCCATTTTGCTTTTTATCCAAACCTCCCACCTCTTTAATCTACCTCTGGTGGATTTCATGTAACTCTCCTTACATCTTCTTCTTTGATTCCAATATATAAAATAAGCTGCAAAACTGCCATTCTCCAGAGTATTTTCTCAATCCATTGAGATTTTGCTTCCTGGCATGTCCTCAAACTTTTGGCTCAAATGAACTTATAAAACTTTTCTATAGATGGGACATTATTTTGTTGACAATTCTCACATGAAATCTGCTGAACTTGAGTTTGAGTCATAAGAAATCCAATCTTATGTTAACTTTTTTGTTTTGAGATGTAAACAGAGCAGGGTAATTCCATCCTGCCTCTCAGTTACATTCCCACATGCCACCTGTTAAAGAGGAAGAAAATTTCCCCTCATTCTCACCCTTCTGGACACTGAGACGTCGGGGCTATGCCACACTTTTCTTTCACCCATGGGGTTTCTCCTGAAAAGCAGAAGATAAAAATCTTTAGATTGCTTCACCACAACAAGAAAAGAGAAACAAATGTTCAATGGACATGATCTTTCCAAACTACAATTTGTGTTACTCCAATGAGTAAATTCTTCCAGAACATGTTAAGTGCTGTTTCATATGTTGGCAAGGTCAGTGCCTCTGGTGATTTGCTCAGATCAGTGATCTACACTAACTGAATACCAGGAAGCTCATCTTTACTAAGAAAAACAAAGGGAATTCCTTGAGCTTTAGAAACGGGACATTTCCTTTTTCTTTTATTAATAACTAGAGGCCCGGTGCACAAAATTCGTGCATGGGGTTGTGTGTGTGTCCTTCAGCCCACCCTGAACCCAATCTAGGACCCCTCAAGGGATGTACGACTGCCTGTTTAGGCCCGATCCTAAAGTGCTGGCTCCCAACCGCTCGCCTGCCTGCCTGCCTGCCTGATTGCCCCTAACTGCTTCTGCCTGCCAGCCTGATCACTCCCTAACCACTCCCCTGACAGCCTGATAGATGCCTAACTGCTCCCCTGCTGGCCCAATTGACCCTAACTGCCCTCCCCTGCCAGCCTGGTCAACCCTAACTATCCTCCCTTGCAGGCCTGGTCGCCCCCAACTGCCCTCCCCTGCAGGCCTGGTCCTCCCCAACTGCCCTCCCCTGCCAGCCTGGTCACCCCTAACTGCTCTCCCCTGCAGGCCTGGTCCCCCCCCACAACTATCCTCCCCTTCTGGCATGGTTCCCCCCAACTGCTCTCACCTGCAGGCCTGGTCCCCCCCAACTGTCCTCCCATGCAGGCCTGGGCCCCCCTAAACTGTCCTCCCTTGCAGGCCTGGTCCCTCCCAACTGCCATCCCCTGCTGGCCTTGTCTCCCCCAACTACCCTCCTCTGCTGTCCCAGTCACCCCTAACTGCCCTCCCCTGCTGGCCTGGTCCCCCCCAAACTGCCTTCCCCTGCAGGCCTGGGTCCCCCCACAACTGTCCTCCCTTGCAGGCTTGGTCCCTCCCAACTCCCCTCCCCTGCAGGCCATCTTGTGGCAGCCATCTTTGACCACATGGGGGCAGCCATCTTGTGTGTTGGAGTGATGGTCAATTTGCATATTGCTCTTTTATTAGATAGGATGGTTTTACCCTCAAAAACATTATTTTTCCATTAGAAAAAAAATTTAATAAATATAGATATACACTCTAAAAAAAGAGAGAGAAAAGAAATCATTAAAGAGAGAAATAGCCAATGATAATAATTGGTACAAATTGGGGGAAATTGAACAAATTTCAAAGATCTTAACTCAAAAATTCTTATTCCATAGATGTTTCTGTTCATAGAACATTCCAGCTAGTTAATAAAGTACAAATGATAGAATATGAATGTCATCATTTGCATATCCTAATGGATCTAGGCAATGATCATCAATAGCTAACATCTCCCCAAAGAAAGATAAGTAGACAAGATGTGCCTCTTTTTCTTTTTAATACATTTTATTGATTTTTACAGAGAGGAAAGGAGAGGGATAGAGAATTAGAAACATTGATGAGAGTAAAACATCAATCAGCCTCTTGCACACCCCCTACTGGGGTTTGAGCCTACAACCAAGGTACATGCCCTGGATTGGAATCGAACCAGGGACCTTTCAGTCCACAAGCCAACACTCTATCCACTGAGCAAAACCAGTTAGGGTGACAAGATGTGCCTTTTGATGGAAGTTACACACCATCTCTGAAGTATAATTGCAAAATAGATAAATTGCACCAGAATCTGAACCAGATCCTCAGGTTCTAACTGCCAATTTGCAAAGGATATAGGGGATGATAAGATACCTATCACAGAAGATGCAATACGCAACACCCAGATAGAAAACTCTGCAGGACAAATGACCCAATTTCTCCAAAATGTAAATTGCAAGGGGGAAAAAAGAGGGAGAACCTACTTTTAAAGGACTTGAAATGTATCAGCCTGTTAGTATGTATGGAATGTATTTAGATCATACTTCAGATGAGCTTTTAAATAAATATTATGAGACAATCAGAAAATATTGAACACAATGGATATTTGATGGCAACTTAATATCAACTGTATTTTAGATATGTTAGTCATATTGTAATTTTGTCAAACTCTCATCATTTTTAGATAGACACTGAAAATATTTATAGATGAATTATATTAACTCTAGAATTTGCTTCAAAATCATCTAAAATTTTGGGAAAGGGGTTGGGGGAAATAAAAAGTGTATTTTGTTAAGAGAAACAATCCAACCCTGCCCAGTATGGCTCAGTTGATTGAGCATTGTTCCATGTCACCAGTTTTATTCCTAGTCAGGGCAACATGCTCAGGTTTCAGATTTGATCCCAGAAGGGGGCCTGCAGGAGGTGGGCAGCCAATCAATATTTCTCTCCCTCTCTCTTCCTCTCTTTAAAAATCAATAAAAACAGCCCTAGCTGGTTTAGCTCAGTGGATAGAGCATCGGCCCGAGGACTGAAAGGTCCCAGGTTTGATTTAAGTCAAGGGCACAGGCCCGGGTTGTTGGTTCGTTCCCCAGTCAGGGGCATGCAAGAGGCAGCTAATCAATGATTTTCTCTCATCATTGATGTTTCTATCTCTCTCTTCCTCTCCCTCTCTGAAATCAATAAAAATATATTTTAAAAATAATAATAATCTTATATAATAAAGAGGTAGTATGCAAATTGACCCTCATGCCCTCACAAGATGGCCACCCCATGCCATCACAAGATGGCCGCCCCCACGTTGTCTCAAGATGGCTGCCACAAGATGGCCACACCCACGTCATCACAAGATGGTCAGCAGGGGAGGGCAATTGGGAGCCATCGGGCCTGCAGGGGAGCAGTTAGGTGTCAATCAGGCTGGCAGGGGAGTGGTTAGGGGGTGATCAGGCTGACAGGCAGGAGCGGTTAGGAGTCAGCAGTCCCAGGTTGTGAGAGTGATGTCTGACTGCTGGTCAGGCTCGATTCTGCAGGGATCCCAGATTGGAGAGGGTGCAGGCCAGGCTGAGGGACACCCTCCCCCACTCTAGTGCATGAATTTTGTGCACTAGGCCTCTAGTAAATAATAAATAAAAAATCAACAAAAACCTATTTTAAAAATAATAATAATCCAAAACTTGAAAATAGGCAAAAGAAGAAATAGGTACAAAGAGGACTGATCAGTAAATTTCATTTCAATATCACATTGAAAATTATCTAAAAAGCCCACACATGGGTTATCCAATTACCTAGTAGTATACTAGTATACCTTTATCTAGCTTATTTTTACCATTCACTTTACAACTCAATAAGGATAGAAGTTAGCTGGTAGAACACTAATGGCAATATAACTGATTCTTGTTTATAGCAAATAAATTGTTCTGTAGCCCTAGTTGGTTTGGCTCAGTGGACAGTGTTGGCCTGCGGACCAAAGGGTCCCAAGTTCGATTCTGGTCAAGGGCATGTACCTTGATTGCAGGCTCCTCCCCGGCCCAGGCCCTGGTGGGGCTCATACAAGAGACAACCAATCAATGTGTTTCTCTCATATCAATGTTTCTCTCTGTCTTTCCCTCTCTCTTCCACTCTCCCTAAAAGTAAATGGAAAAATCCTCAGGGGGAAATTAACAAAAATTTTTTTAAAAATTGTTCTGTAGAAATGCAAATCATTTCTGTCCCATCAAAAGTTACACTTTTAAGGAGAAACAATTGTAATCTGAACAATAAAGATTCATTAAAAAAAAAAAAAGTTACAGTTTTAGCCCTAACCAGTTTGGCTCAGTGGATAGAGCATTGGCCTATGAACTGAAAGGTCCCAGTTTCAATTCCGGTCAAGGGCACGTACCTTGGTTGCGGGCACATCCCCAATGGGAGGTGTGCAGGAGGCAGCTGATTGATGTTTCTCTCTCATCGATGTTTCTAACTATCCCTATCTGTTCCTCTCTATAAAAAATCAATAAAATATATATTTTTTAAAGTTACAGTTTTACTCATTTTATTCCAGCATTCTTTCTGTCTCATATATACTTATCCTCTTTTTGAGTCAGCTTAACATCCTAGTTGGTTATCTCATTAATGCTTTAATAAATCTTTGACATGTTCACTTTTTCTCATGAGATTCATGTTTTTATCTTTTCTCAAATTATACTGTGTCATTGAGACAAGATTGGCCAGGAGTTGATAATTGCTGAAGCTACAGGATAAACATATAGGAAAACATCATACCATTCTCTCCTTTGTATGTTAGACATTTATCAGAAAGTTCTTTAAAATTTTAAACTTAAAAAGTCACCAGCTGGTTTGGTACACAAAAATTATTAAAAATCCCCCTAAATAATTTTCTGAAGCTATAATTTTGGCAAGATTAACTTAACATCTTTAAATATAGTGTGTTCATTCTTAGAGTGAGAAAACATTTACTTTTGTTTAAAAAATAAACTAAAATGATTAACTGGTGGTAATGGTAAACTTCGACACTGCCCAATTAGTGGTAATGATAAACTTTAACACTGCTTCTAGCAATCACTTTTCTTTCTGTGAAATTGTGTAATATTTTTTAAAAATATATTTTATTGATTTTTTTTTACAGAGAGAAAGGGAGAGGGAGAGAGAGTTAGAAACATCGACAAGAGAGAAACATAGATCAGCTGCCTCCTGCACACCCACCACTGGGGATGTGCCCGCAACCAAGGTACATGCCTTTGACCGGAATTGAACCTGGGACCCTTCAGTCCGCAGGCTGACGTTCTATCCACTGAGCCAAACCGGTTTTGGCGAAATTGTGTAATATTATGCAATGAACTCAATGGAAAAATTTTCCGCATGACCTGAGGATCAGTCTTGAGATAACAGTTAAGAGTTACAAAACTGGGTTTGAAGACAGGAGAATAGAGAGGTCAGAGGCAATATGGTCAGTGAACTTATTAGAGAAATAAGAAAACTAGAAACTACACCTGCCCTTGTAAATTTAGATAAAGTTTTCATGATACAATATCCATTACATCAAACACTATATCAAAATATCAAACTATTATTATTTAAAAACAGAGTTCCCATTTCAGGTTTATATTTTACTTTCTGATTGCCCTTTTTAGCTGATTTTCAATTATATTTTATGTAAAAACTATTAGTACAAAAACCTATATTCTATTAAGGTATTATATAGTTAATGTTTCTACTTCAAAATTTTTCTCCTATTTAAAAAAAATCAGAATTCAAATTATCACTTTTTTGCCTAAAAATTACAAAGTGTAAGTTAACCCAGTTCAGTGTGGTGTTATGAAAAAGGGCAGGGCAGCAAGCAAGCATGAGGCGGAGAGCTACAGGAGGGTGCAGGGCAGCAAGCTATGAAGTGGGGGGAAGGGGGAGCTACAGGAGGGTGGCAGCGACTGACTGGTGCACAGATTCATGCTCAGGGCTACTAGTAATAATAATAATAATAATAATAATAATAATAATAATAATAATAACTGGTTTAACAAACTGATTATTGGGCCAAGTCATCTCTTTCATGATGTCTTATCCATAGGATCTGCCATATAATGTCTCAAACCACAAATATGTCTAACTTAGTCATTGGACTGAAAAAGACATTGCCTTACAGACAAATATGAAACTGGAAGCTTTCTCTTCTTTCCTATAATGTCTATGCTATGAGCTCCCGTTCTCTGTAGTGCACAAAACACATTTTTTCCCACAGTGAACACATTTTGTCTTCTTTTCTATATGGAGTACTTCTCTGACTTGTTTTAATTTTTGTAGCCTAGGCCAGCTCTAGGGTCACTAACCTCACAGAGGAGAATGGATCAGCAAACTCTGCTCACCTTTGCAAACACTCTTGTAGTCAGCACAGCAGTCCTTCCTCTGCAAACAGTCATCTGAGCAAGAGCAAAGGCTGGATTCCAGTCTGCTCTCCCCACAACGAAATGTATTGCACGTCCATATTCGAGCTGCAAAATGACACAATTTGGTTCTGAGCATTTAACTTATTGTAAGCACTCAACACCAAAATTATAAATTCCCTGCTTTTCTCCCTGTATTATTGCACAGTCAAATTCTTGGTTTATCAGCATTAATCAATGAAAATACATAATAACCCTGGCTATCAAGGCTCAGTGGTTGAGCATCAACCTATGAACCCAAGAGGTCATGGTTCGATCCCCAGTCCAGGCACATGCCTGGGTTGCAGGCTCAAAACCCAGTGGAGGGCGTGCAGGAGGCAGCTGATCAATGATTCTCTCTCATCATTAATGTTTCTATCTCTCTTTCCCTCTCCTTTCTTCTCTGAAATCTTTTTTTTTTTTTTAAAGAAGAAAATACATAATTCATATAAGGGGCAATCCACCACTTTTCTTCATTTGGTGTGGTTGGCAGATAGATCTCAAGCTTTATAAGCTGCAGCTCTGCTCCACTTAGCAGATACATCTCTGAGTTTGGAGAAACTCTGAACAACAGAAGTAACAGGAACACAGTCAGGTCTATAAGAACGTAGGCAAGTCAGGGAACCTCCCAGCTGAGAGTGACAGACATAGTATGTGGAGGTGTTTCTCTCTTTTCTGTGTCCAGCACGGAAAAGGAACGAGTCCGGTTCCTAAGTGAAGGAGCTGGGGATTAAGAAATGAAAGAAAGAAAGCAAGACACAGAAATAGAAGCAAGCTGGGAGCCAGGTGGGACGCTGCCACTCAGATGGAGGGACAGGACCCTGAGCCCACGCAGCGCATTTATTTTATACCCCCAAATACCAAGAAGTATCACCAAAACTTAGGATCAAAGGAGCTTATTTGCATTCTTGAGTAGGCCCGAGCATTCCTGGTACTTGACTGGATTTACATATCAGACCCGCTCCGGACAACTGGACAAAGGTAAAAGCCAGTACTGAATAACACTTTCCACCTTCTTGGGGAATGTGTATCCGAGACGCGGCTCTGCCAGTCGCCTCGGACTCAGCTGACAATTTAAAGAATGTCCATATGCCTTCCCAGGGGGCCCTCTATAATAATAGACCAGGTTTCCACCATGCCGCTGGTGCTCTCCCAGGCTAAGCACTTATGTATGAGATATAGTTTAAATAAATCCCAGGGCCAAAAACAACAAGGCTGGACTGAAGCTGCTTCCTAGTGACACCTGCCAGGGAACAGCGACTCAAATCAACATCAGCCCTGTGCTTAGAAAAATATGCTGAATAGGTGACTGCTGTGTGCTTCCTTAAGCATTGCGTTCTCCATTCCCCATTATTTAGAAAGAAACGATTTTTGGAGATTAACTGAAGGGAATACAAATCTTACCTATACTAAGTTATTCCTCCTCCTCTTGGCCTTTTCAGAGGGCATAATAGGTAGAAGGAGTTCCACTGTTCTAATCTTCCCTCTCTTTGAACCACTAGACCCCCGCCCCCCACCTTCCATGATTTCTTAGAAAATTAAACATTGCAGACTGCCTCTTTCACCTTGAGAACAGCGTCTCTCAAGTTGTGTTCTATGGAACTCTGACATCAGCATCGCCAAGTAACTCTTTCCTAGTAACTCTTACGCACCCTGAGATTTGAGAATGACTACAAATGAAACTAAACAAGATAACAAACTTAAGTCACAGCAAAACTCAGTTGAAAGGTATGTAATTATATAGCATGTCATCTGCTGACAATGGCTATTCCTCAATCTCCATTAACTAAAGTGTGGACTCTGTGCTTATCCCTGTAAAAGGGGAAAGGATAATAACAGACCCTGCATACAACGTGTTATGGGTTGAATTGTGTCCATCCCCCCCCCAAAAAATGAAAGCTCTAACCCCCATGACTATGAATGCAATCTTCCTTAGAAAGGATCTTTGTAGATAATCAAGTTAAAATGAGGTCATTATGGTGGGCCTTAATCTAGTATGACTGATATTCCTAGGAAAAGGAGGAATTAGGACACAGAAACACACAGAGGAGGACTGAGAAAATTCAAGGATAATGCCATGTGAAGATAAAGGCAGAGTTTTGAGTTTTCCTGTCACAGCCTAAGACTTCCAAAGATTGCCAGCAACTCTCAGAAGCTAGAACAGAGTCATGGAATGAGTTCTCCCACTCAACCTCCAAAAGGAATCAGCTCTGTCAACACCTAAATCTTGGACTTCTAGCCCCAGAGCTCTGAGAAAAATGAATTTCTGTTGTTTAATCCGCCCAGTTCCCGGTACTGTGTTATGGTAGTCCTAGCAAACTAAAATACAATAGTTGAACATTTTGGCATGCTATTGATAGCATAACCAACATGATAATAAATGTATGCTGGGAATTCATACTTGATTCCACACAGGTGTCTGCAAAATCCCAGCAGCAGTCGCCTCGTTCTTTACACGCCCCATCACACCGGCAGCCATCCAGAGCTCTGTATGAAGAATCAAAGCATTTCTTCCTGCAGCTGCCTGTAGAGTGAAGAAAATAAGGAGACCGATGCTTAGAAGTTATTCACCATCTCATAGCTAGATGGTGGAAGCACACAGAAGAAGTACCTAGCACAGACTAGGACAGACAGACAAATAGATAGTTTTTATTGCATGATCTGTCAGTTCAGTGATAAATAATGAACAATTTTCCCCCAGTACCCCATTGAGGTTCCAATCTCAGAGACACCCGGTACCACTTGATAAGGGTAGAAGGGACAAGCAGAAGCTAAAATACAGTGGAATTGATTGAAAGTGTGGCTATGGAACAGTAACTACATCCACCCCACCTCCCACTACAGAATAGAAGGATCATAATCTGGAGGAATTTAGGAGGAATAGAGACAGTAGACATAGAGGATGGCTATGATGGGAAAAGATGAACAAGCCCTACTCTTCAATGCCAAACAGATAGCTATCAGACATTTGAGCATAGCAGAATAACCCACCATAAAAGACAAAGACCACGCAGTGCCCTCAGTGGTCCCGGATCTGTCTCTTGCTTCAACAGTGTTTGGACTGAACAGACCCAGGGACGCCCCTTCTTCCAGCCTCTAGCCGCTCTCCTGTGTCTTATCCAGAACCACCTTCAGAACCACCTCTGGCACCAGCCAACACACCAGTTTTTTTCTACCTTAACTCCTTATTGCCGAACAATTGTGAGCTTCCTAATTCGTCAGAATTATTCCACCGAGGTGGAGGCTGCAGTCAACCGCCTGGCCAACCTGCCTCTGCGGCCTCCCACACCTACCTCTCTCTGGGCTTCTATTTCCACCAGTGATGTGGCTCTTGAGAGCGTGGGCCACTTCTTTCAAGAGTTGATGGAGAAGAAGCCGAGGGCACTGAGCGTCTCTTAAAGATGCAAAACCAGTGCGGTGGCCGCATTCTCTTGCTGAAGACCCCCAAGGTGAGTGGGCAAAACTCAGGACGCCATGGAAGCCGCCCTGGCCTTGGAGAGGAACCTGAACCAGGCCCTTTTGGAGCTGCAGGCCCTGGGTTCTGCCCCTTCAGCTGTGACTTCCTGCAGAACCACTTCCGGGGTGAGGAGGTGAAACTCATCAAGAAGATGGGTGACACCTGACTCACCTCCTCAGGCTGCCGGCCCCCAGGCTGGGCTGAGTGAGGATCTCTTCAAAAGGCTCACCCTCAAGCACGACTAGGAGCCTGTGGAGCCCTGAGGCCTTGGAGGGGCCCCTCTGCATTCCCCTGGTGTCTGTCTTTTACCTGAGCTTCTCCCTGAAAACACTAGCCATTCTTTTAACCATCCTGTAGCCCTCTCCCATGTATTGGACCAAATGAAACAATAAAGCTTTTTGCAGCAAAAAAACAACAACAAACAAACAAAAAAGACAAAGATCAAAACAAATAAGAATAAAAAAGAAAAGTTTGGTTGAAAAGGCAACAACACACACATATACACACACATGCACAGCTAATATTGAGATCCTCAGAAAAGAGAAAATACTGCATCCATGAAATAAGAAAGCTACAATTTTAAAAAGAGAGATAAAATTCAGGCTGCTCTAGGGAATAAAAATATAAGGGCAGAGATTTTTAAAAATCTAATAGAAAAGTGTGGCAGGCAGAAGTATGTTTCCTAAAAAGATTCTATGCCTTAATTCCTGAGACTGTGAATATGTTGCCTTACATGGCAAAGGGATTTTGTGGATATAATTAAGGCTACTATTTAGTTGACCTTAAAACAAGGAGTTGCCAGCCGGTGTGGATCAGTAGTTGACCGTTGACCTATGAACCAAGAGGTCACGATTCCATTCCTGATCAGGGTTGTGGGCTTGATTCCCAGTAGGGTATGTGCAGGAGGCAGCCAATCGATGATTCTCTCTCATCATTGTTGTTTCTATATCTCTTTCCCTCTCCCTACCTCTCTGAAATCAATAAAAAATATATATATTCTTTTTAAAAACAAGGAGTGCCAAAAAGTGAAAACAAAGAATATGGAGATGATGTTATTAAAAAATCATATTATAAAGTATCCCAGAACTGAAAAGCATAAATTATTACCTTAAAATTGCCCACCAAATTTCCCAGGGCAAAACTCATACCAAGGGGTCAACAGGGATAAAGAAACTTTGGAAGCTCCTAGAGAGAGTTAATGAGCAAATTCATAAAGGATCACAAGACAGAATGGTATCAAATTTCTTAAAAGCAACACTGTTAGCTAGAAGACAGGAAAATAATGTCTTTAAATTTCCAGAGGGGGTTTATATTCATCTTAGAATTCAATATCTAGCCAAACTATCAAGCACTAGATTAGGATGATGAAAACATCTTTAGATTATCCACAACTCAAGTTATATGTTCACACATTCTATTTTAGAAAACTAATGAAGGATGTTCTTTAGTAAAATGAGGCAGTAAAAGAGAAAAAAAAAAAGAAAAACAGAGGAAAAGACCCCAAAATACAAGATCTAGCACAATGGAGAGGCTATGGAAACACCAATCATAATACACCAAACAAACCAAGAGAACAATCAACACTAATTAGAGCAGCAGGATAGAGCAACAAAAATTAAAATAAAAGGTATCACTCTATATCCAACTTTACACTGCCAAAAATGAGAGAGCTAGATCATTTCAAGAACTAACTGATCGGGACGTGTGGTGAAGGTAAGGTAGGCTAGAAAGCAATCTTCTGGGACTACTTACTTACCCAAGTTAAAATGCAAAGGAATTCAGTTCCTGAGTTTATGACAAAGAAAACCTCGCACAGTTCTAAGAGAACCTGAAGAATTTATGGAGAATTAAGGTACCAAAGTCAACCTGAATTTCCAGCACTTGGGGAGGGTATAAGTCAAATGGCATGTTGGATACAAGTCAAAAAGTACTACGTAGTAAATCGACAGACACATATGAATTGATGCACGCATAGAAATTTAGATAAATCTTTAAAAATGTTCAATAAAAAAGTAAGAAAACAAGTTTATGTATCATTTACATAAAAGGCCTTTACATTTTTACATTCACTCTCCTCCTTTGAAAAGTTTTCCATACTCGGTTTCCAGGATACAATGGTTATGTGCCCTTCCTCCACATTCTTGGCCACTTTCTTCCTAGTTCTCTGTGCTTTTCTTTTCTCCCTCATCTCCCCAGTCCTTTTAGGTTAGCGTACCCCCAAAACATTGTTTTAAATCCCACATATGATTCTGATAATCACCACACTGTATGTCCATCTAAGACTTCCCTTCTAGCCCTAACTGGTTTGGCCTTCGGACTGAAGGGTCCCGGGTTCAATTCCAGTCAAGGGCACATGCCAGGGTTGTGGGCTCGATCCTCAGTAGGGGGCATGTAGGAGGCAGACTATCAATGATTCTCTCTCATCACTGATGTTTCCATTTCTCTCTCCTTCTCCCTTCCTCTCTGAAATCAATAAAAATATATGTTAAAAGAAAAGACTTCCCTTCTAAAGCCAGCCTCATATATCCAACTACCTACCTAGATATCTAGTAGGTACCAGTACTTCAAATATAACATATCCAAAACTGAGCTCCTAATTATTCTCCCCAAACCAACTTATTCTAAAGTTTTCCCCAACTAATTATGAAAATGCCAGATTTTCAAATGTTCATGACAAAAATCTTAACTTCATTCTTGAGTCCTCTCTTTCTCATTCCATATCCAGTCTGTCAATAAAATCTATCTACCACATAGCCAAGATCTAGAAACAGTCCAAGTGCCCATCGATAGATGAGCAGATAAAAAAGCTATGGAATACTATGCAGCTTTGTAACAGCACAGATGAACCTGGAGAGTATTATGCTAAGCAAAATAAGCCAATCAGAGGAAGACAAATACCATATGATATCACTTATATGTGGAATGTAATGAGCAAAATAAACTGCCAAACAAAATAAAACCAGAGGCATGGATACATGGAACAGATTGGCAGATGTCAGAGGGGAAGGGGTAGGGAAGGACTGGATAAAAGAAGGTGAAGAGCTTAGCCAAAGAATATATATGCATAGCCCTTGGACTCAGACAACATTGTGGTGAAGGCCAGGGGAGGATGGGGTGGAAGCTGGGTAGATGTAGGCGAAGAGGGAGAAAATGGGGAAAATCTGTAATAGTGTCAACAATTAAAAAGAAAGATATTCAAAATCCAACTATATCTCACCAGTTACAATGCTACTACTATCCTAGTCCAAGACATAAAGCTTGTCTGTATTATTGCAATTATTTCCTAATAGGTCTCTACTTCTCCTGGTTTCACTCTGCCACTTATTAATGATATAATAGCCTAAGTAATCATGTTGAAAAGCAAGCCACATCATGGCATTCCTCTGCTCAAAACCTCCAATCACTAGCCATCACACTCAGAATGAAAGCTGAAGACCATACTTTGACCTTCCAAACCCTCTTTGACCTGGCTCCTCTTTGGTTGATCTCATTTATGACTACACTTCCTCTAGTCTTCTTAGTTCTAGCTCAATGTTCTCCTTGTCATTCTTGAAATGGAACTTGCAGGCAACCTACTGCTTTAGGCTTTGCACTTACCTTCTCTTGCCTGGAATGTTCTTTTACAAAATATCTTGGTTCTCCTTCAGCTCTTTGCTTAAAAGTTATTTCACACACATGCCCCACCCCAGCCTGACTCAAAAATAATTAATATTCCCCTTTAAAGCTTTTTTTATTCCTTAGCAATTTCCCTAATCATATTATATATTTTTGCATATTTATATTTTACTAGAGGCCCAGCACACGAAATGTGTGTGTGAGTACAGTCCCTAGGCCTGGCCTGTGATCAGGGTCATCTTCCCTGGCTGCCAGCAGCCGGCCCCACCCCCCACTACCACCCACCCCCAGTTCCCTGTTTGCCATCAGGGGATCAGAGCCTGCCAGCAGGGGCGGTGGGGCTCGGGGGGTGACCGGGAGGTGGTCAGTGCACCTCATAACGACTGGTTGAGCGATCGTTCTGCTGTTCAGCCAATTTGCATGTTACTCTTTTATATATATAGATTGTCTTCCCTGCTAGAATGTAAACTCTCTGAAAAATTATTATTTTCTTTACTACTGTATTAGCATTACCTTAATTAGAATAGTATCTAGAATTACATTAATCAGAATAGTACCTAGCACATAGTCAGTGCTCAATTGTTAAAGAATAAGTAAAAAGTATGAACAAACTCAAACTAGAAAAACTACTTTAAAAACTCACACTAGCCCTAGCTAGTTTGATTCAGTAGATAGAGCGTCGGCCTGAGGACTAAAGAGTCCTGGGCTCAATTCCAGTCAAGGGCACATGCCCAGGTTGCTAGATACTCAGTAGGGGGCATGCAGGAGGCAACCTATCAATGGTTCTCTCTCATCATTGATGTTTCTCTCTCTCCCTCTCCTTTCCTGTCTGAAATCAATAAAATATATATATTTTTTAAAAACCTCACACTAGAAAAAGCATTGCCCATAGAAAGTGTGTTAATTGGAGCAGAGAATGGTGAAAAATGTCCAGGGTTGAGGATTAGAAGAGAGTGTGGTGCAAGAATGAGGGATGAGCATGTGAGGGACGCTGACCAAGAGGAGCTTGAGTTACATACCGATGCCCTGAGGGGGAGGGGGAAGGGAGTGATGCCACATAAGGGCTGATAGACTGAGGTAAGAGGAAATGAATATGAAACAATAACTCTGGGAAGCTGGCCAGTAGGTGTAGTAGTAAAAGAAGGAAGAGAGTCAAAGAGCTAGAGATTTTGTTCAGAGATTAGTATATACAGTATATGCCTCTTGCCATTAAATTGTAATTTGTGGCATAAAATAACCAAGAAATGATGCCCACCTTTGTGTACTAACATCAGAATAATACTGCTGAAATGGCCTGCCAACGTTTGTTAGATCTAAGACTGGCACTATAGTACAGAAACAAAATAACCAGGAGACCAAGAAAAGACAGTAATTTTGCAGGTAATGTCCACCTCTTCAGTTCCACTGTGTTGCCATGAAACTCTAGGCTACCAGGTGTTTGTTAATTCTTAAGTGAAAACACAACTGGAAAATGGTCATCTAACCTCACCAAGAGTCTCCCTCATGAAGAAGTGATAAAACTTTCCCCACTGGAGTCAAACTAGAAGTTAATCAATCAAATTAAAAGCAGGACAAATTATCTAACATTTAACCTCGTATTTCCCCTTAGTAAAAGTACCAAAACAATACATAACCAGATTGTGGAAAGCCCTTTTTGTATAGTCACTTGTAAATCATTTATTTCTGTTCATACTAATGAGATATGGCAAGAGATGTGAGGTGTTTTGATATTTTTGGAAATGTACCTCCTACTTTTTCTTTGCTTCTTAAGAAAAAATATTGTGAAGCTTTTATTTCAGGAATGTGGCACTGCCTACACACACACAAAAAAAAAAAATCATGAGATTTCAGGGATGAGGCAATTCTCATGTGACATCAAGATTCAGGAAAGGTGGTAGGAGGTACTGGGAAGAGAGCAACAAAGACTTGAGGCCAAGTTTATTACTAGATATTAATATCAAAGTCCTCTATGAAGATAAAGAAAAGTCAGGATAAAACACTGAAATGATGTGGCTCTCAAAGAAGCAGAGGAATGAGGGCAAAGAGTCAAGTCCAGCAATGACGGAATAAGCTAAACACAGGGGTGGGCTCCTGATAAGTGGAGTCGGGAAAAGGAGAAGCTAGGCAAGTGCTACCTGTAGCAGAGAGGAGACTCAGAGGAGAGGAGAGGACATGTTTTAACAAGTGAAGGTGAGGAGAAAGAAGAAGTAATGCTCAGGGCTGTACCTTGCTCGTCTAGTTGTCTGAGCCCAAGCTTCAGGCCTAATCCAAGTGTCACAATCACCAGCAAAGCAAGAAGAACCTATTACAAAAAAAATGAAAAGTGACCTTTACAATTTAAAAACATATATGCAAAGATCCAGATAACCGCCTCCCTCAGTGAATTTTAAGGGCAGACAGTGTTCTGGTTATACATGATACCAGATCCAACCCTGGCAGAGGTACATAATTTTATTTAACGCCTGATAATGAGAAAGGTTTGGGACGAATTTTAAAATGCCATTTATTACAGATCTTTAAATGCAAGTACATTTGTCCCAGTTGGCTTCATCCCAAATTGAGTGAAACGCATGAAACCAAAGGAGCCATTTACCTTTGCCCATTTTTCTTTCTTAACTAGATACCTAATTGAAGACCATTTATCTAAAAACCTTCCAAAACTGTGAAATTCTTAACTACCTCATTTCTATGTGCAGGTCTTTCCCCCACTCTGTTCATCAGAGGACAATGAGAATATTTAGCACATGTAAAAATACAGTGTCCAAATAATTAGCTGGCATATAATCTGCTTTGATCTTCAGCTCAAACAAAAATGATTTATGGTAACTTGAAATATGTGTGACCAAAGATTGTGTGTATGATTCATTATCACTACTGCTGACGAAGTTCTTCAATGTGGTGGACTTTATGCTTTGACTAGAGTTAAACTGCTATATAATTAAAGATAATTATGTAATTCCCACTCCTTTCTTTCCCCATCCACTAAGTCTAATGGTTAGCATGCTGGATGATAGAGCCTGAATAATGTATCCTATATAATAAAAGGCTAATATGCAAATCAACCAAACAGTGGAATGACTAGTCGCTATTACGTGTACTGACCACCAGGGGGCAGATGCTCAACATAGGAGCTACCTCCTGGTCAGTGCGTTCCCACAGGGAGAGCACCGCTCAGCCAGAAGCTGGGCTCATGGCTGGCGAGCACAGTGGCGGTGGTGGGAGCCTCCCCTGCCTCTGTGGCAGTTGGACATCCCCCGAGGGCTCCCGGACTGCAAGAGGGCACAAGCCACACTGAGGGACACCCTCCCCCCCCCCCACCACAGAGTGCATGAATTTTGTGCACCAGGCCTCTAGTATCACCATAAAGACTATGAATACAACAGATGCACAGATCACATAGGAAGGTCTTTTACAATACAATACACTTTTTTAAAATCATTTTTATGAAAAAAAACAAAAACACACACACACACATCCAAATTTTCTTAGCTAATGAAGACCTACATAAACTATTGGGTTTTTGTTTTTGGTTTGACTTCTGAAAGTCAACTGAAAAATTAATGTATCTAACATTTACAATAGAAGTAAATTCAACAATTAGAAAAATATGTTAAAATATTATGGAAACAATTCTCATATGAAGTTTCCAAGTTCATCCAAGGGTAAGTAACCTTACAGCAGGTGTTCTTTCAGTGCAGAGGAAACGGTGAACAGAAACAGTCATTAAATATCATTAGCGCCCAAACTGGTTTGACTCAGTAGATAGAGCATCAGCCTGGGGACTGAAGGGTCCCAGGTTTGATTCTGGTCAAAGGCACATGCCTGGGTTGCGGGCTCAATCCCCAGTGAGGAGTGTGCAGGAGGCAGCTAATAAATGATTCTCTCTCATCATTGATGTTTCTATCTCTTCCTCTCTCTTTCTATATATATACTAGGGGCCCAGTGCACGAATTCGTGCACGGGTGGGGTTCCTCTGGGTGGCCTGCAGGGGTCGGGCTAAAACCTGCAGTCCAACACCACCTGTGGCTCCTACTTGCTGCTCCCGTTCATCCTGGCTCCACTGTGCCTACCGTGGGCTCACGCCCAATCACTCCCGATCCAGAGAGGCTCATACTGCCACAGCAGTGCTCACTAGCCATGAGCCCTGCGTCAGGTGCCCTCCCAAGGGGAGTGGTCTGGGGATTGGGCTAAAACTGGCTCTCCGACATCTTCCAAGGGGTCCCAGATTGTGATAGGGTGAAGGCCAGGCTGAGGGACCCCACCAGTGCATGATCAGGCTAGGGAGGGGCCACGGGAGGGCTCCAGAGCATGTCCAGCCCATCTCACTCAGTCCCGATTGGCCGAACCCCAGCAGCAAGCTAACCTACCAGTTAGAGCGTCTGCCCCCTGGTGGTCAGTGCACGTCATAGCGAGCAGTTGAGCAGCCTTAGCATATCATTAGCATATTATGCTTTGATTGGTTGTTCGGTTGTTCTGCAGTTTGGTCTATTTGCATATTACCGTTTTATTATATAGGATAATTAGCATTTGGTCCCTTGTTATGATGCTCAAAGCCATCAGTGACTGAGACGACGAGAAACAAAACACTGGGAAACTTTCCTATGGTAAACCTCATCCATCATAGATTTACAAGTAACATATTTCTGTGTACATCTTCTCTGTAGTCGTTGGCAATTCAAACTTGCTGGTCTGAGCAACACCTAGCTGACTTTGTACTTGCTCTATATATTGATAGCTTGCTCTCTGCATTGTTCTGTAAGCCCCTTAAGAATAGGGAGGTTCATTTTTAATCTCGTATAATTATTTACTCTAATTATGTAATTCTGAGTAAGCTTCTTGATATTGAAGTGTGTGTATATCTTAAACATCTTATGCTATCTACAATGTGGAGCAGGGACTCCAAAAATTACTGAGAATCCAACATTTGGCTTTAGCTTGGCTGAATAGAGTGCTGGAAACAGTAGACACCCTAAAAAACTTTTTATGAAACACGTTAAAAGTTGGAAACATTAGGGTACGTTTGAAACTGTGATTATAAAGTATTGAGCTTCTATTATATGTACTAACAAACCACTAGAAGAATACAAAGGGGTGTAAATGATGCACAAGTTTTGTTCCCAAGGAGTTTATAATTTCCTGAATTTAAAAGATATGATAAATATAATGAATGAATGGCATAAGAGCTAAAAAGAGTTGCTACAACGTTCCCAGAAGGATAATGAATAAATAAAATACCTTGAGAATTAACTTCATTATAATCCCTGGATTCAATGCTTATACACATTGTTTTATTTATTCCTCGCAACAATGCTTGAGTGACAGAGAACGGTGGTGACATTAACTAAAGTAAGGAACTTAGGGGAAAACAGCAGCTGGGTAGGTGTGGAAAAATCATGCAGATGGTTTTGGCTTAGGAATGAGGACCCAGCAAGCAGGCAGTTGAAATTGTGTGACAGAAACTCAGGGAGAGATCAGAGCTAGGGCCTGACTTGGAATTTTGTTGAGAATATGACTCTTAAAAGAATGAAAGAAGATGAAATTGTCTAAAGATCTTTAGATAGGGTTTGACTGTTTACATTGAGAAGAGGTCAATCAAGAATGCTGATAAGAAGAAAAGTCAATAAAATGGGAATTTTAATGCCATCATGGAAGCAAAAGGAAAGAATAATTCAAAATAAGAAAACAATCAGCCCTAGTTGGTTTAGTTCAAAGGATAGAGCTTTGGCCTTCTGGCTGAAGGGACGCAGGTTTGATTCCGGTCAAGGCCACATGCCGGATTGTGGGCTCGATCCCCAGTAGGGGGTGTGCAGGAGGCAGAGGATCAATGATTCTCTCTCATCATCATTGATGTTCCTATCTCTCCCTCTTCCTTCCTCTCTGAAATCAATAAAAATATAGATTTAAAACAAAAGAAAACACTCAGCAATGTCTATGTACTGTTGTTATAAAGACTACAGAGCAGGACAGGGAGGACTGACTTTGGAGGGGTAACTTCAGTACGGAAAAAGCAAAACTAGAGAACAGGGAATGGTTGAGCCGTGAGAAAACCAAGGCAATAGACGGAACTCCCCTTTTCCTGAAAGTTTGATGGAAAAACGGAAAAAGAGTGTAATAAAATCAAGAAAAGCTTTTTCTTTTCTTTTTTTCAACAAAGAATATAAGATACAATAATTTTAACTTCTCACTTTCTGGTCTTAAAATATTCATGCAATAAAAATGTGACTTGGGAAATAATTGTATTCATGCTAAAAGAAATATTGCAAAGTGTTCTGCCACAGATCCCCACTTTTTAGATTGATCAAATATTCATTTGTTGTTGGTCAAATTTTTTTACTTGTTAAATATGATTAAAAATGCTAATTGCCTTAGAGCTGTTTTAAAACTGAGCACAATTACTCAAAACTTTACATTTAAATAGTAACACAAATACATAGGGAGTATACATTTAACATTTGATACAAAGCTACAATAAAGTAAAATAAGAAACAAACTGTACTTACAATACAAATTATTTTATATTTCTTAACAGTGCTCTTCTTAACAGTTTCTTCCATTGAAAAAGTCAGCAGAGAATCCAGACTTTTAGCTGCATAAACCTGTTTTAGCAGAAACAGATTACTCCTCCCTTTCTCTAGTCTGGCAAAGAGAAACTGTAGGAGCTACGAGTGACTGACTTTTAACTGTTTGGGAAGATCACAGCCTGTTAGTGATTGGACAATCAAGAGAGAAGGAAAAAGTTGTGATAACAATAGTTTTGAGATAAGGAAGTTTATTTATCCAGTACATTTCAGATAACATTTCAGAAATTCCAGGGAGTTTCAATATTTACGAAAACTTTATGTCATAGTTGAAAACTAACATTAAGAATGTGCTTTAACCATAGTAGGAATTCCAACTCTGCTACACCTATGTAAAGTACTTAATGTATGTCTTGCATTTTACAGTGTTCCCAACTTGGCATGTTTTATGCACATTATCTCATGTCACACTTAATATTCCCTACAAACATTGTATCCTTATTTTGCAGATGAATAAAGTAAGGCTCTGATTATTTAAATTATGTAGCTTATATATCCCAAATCAATTAATTACCGGATGCCAGGGGGAACTGGAATGCAAGTCTTTTAACTCCCCATATTCAAGTCCATTTTTACTAACGAGTTAAACAAGCTACTGTATTATTTCTATAGATACATGCACTTACGATGAAAGAAGCTAAATTACTAGCAGCACAGCGAAAGAGAGTTCTAGTACACGGTGGGTGTTAAGTTCTTACAGTTTGAATGACCCAAAGGCAGCAATTCTTAAAGTGTGATTCCACGGAACATTAGTCCTGTGACACACTCCTTGGTCAAATAGAGTTTGAGAACTCCTTTTTAAAGTGAAGATTAGAAAAATACTCTAGGCTTCAGTACATTCTTTGGAAAACACTATTCTAAACTATTCTGACTCTAAAAGGAGTGAAAAAAATGAAGACTCTACCCTAATATGCAGTGATGTACAAATCTTAAGGGTATTTCTAAAAATCATGTCTAAATTCCTTGACCTGTAATTGGAGTTTTTTCTGTCATTTCTCCCTTAGGGAAAAATCTGCAGCATAGAGCCATGTTTCCTTTTATGACTGTGAGGATTTGTGCTACTCTTTCCCCCTTCACTTCCTCGGTCCAGAATTCCTCCACTAACTGCACCTACAGGCCTAACCAGTGGAAGCATCTGCATGTGTTTCCGCAGCAGAAGGAATTCTTTTTAAAACTAGAAGATTCCATAAAGATAATCTAATCCAGGGTCTTGCAAACTTTTTTCCTTGCACACAATGGACTACCAGGACTTTAACAAGCACAATATCTGAGCATTGACCCAGGAACCAAAAGGTCACTGGTTTGATTCCCTGTCAGGGCACTTAAAAAAAAAAAAAAAAGATTCCTCCATATAAAAATCACAAATAAACAAAAATATATTTGAACACCTTTGGCAAGTGGTTCTCTACACTGGATAAACTGTGAAGCACCCCAAGTAGTTTCTTTTTTCTTTTTCTTTTTAAATAATTTTTTAAGTTCTGAAGTCCAGGCTCCACTTCAATTGAATTAGAATTTTCTGGAGTTTTGCTTAAAGGCAGCAGTATCCTATATAATAAAAGGCTAATATGCAAATTGTCCCCTCTACTGGGAATTCAACTGGGAGTTGGACCAGGGAGCAGAGCGGCCGGCCAACCGTCCATGGCCTCTCCCCCCAGCCAGCCTGGCAGGATCGACCCCAATCAGGGCAGGCTGGCTGGACCCCACCAGTGCACAAATTCATGCACTGGGCCTCTAGTTTTTTATTTATTTTATTTTTATTTTTTTTTTTTATTTTATTTGGGGGAGGGGGGCTCTAGTTTTTTAAATATTCCTCCAAGTGATTTCATATGTAGTCAGGTCAGTCTGAACACTTTGCTTGCCAACTTTACAGGTAAGATTAGAGGATCCCATGGGCACCTGATCACTTGCCCAAGATCACCTTGGTTAGTAGTACCTCAGAAGTGAGATTTCACCAGGTCTTCAGGCTTCCACTTCAGGGTATTCTGTTATTATTGCTGCTGTTGTGTCATACTAATTGTTTTAAAGAAAGATCAAGCTTACATTACAATTTGAAAATTAGGAGATTACTAAAATTTATGGCTTTTGCTTAGTCATCTGACACATGCCTTCAATTTTTCTGGGTTTCTGGGTTCTAATTGCCCATTTGCATTTATGACAATCTATCTAGTCTGCCTTGATTCTAGTTCCCAGTGCTCCTACTTTTATCTTCCTTTGTGCAATGGTTAATTTTGTGTGTGGACTTGGCTAGGGTCTAGTAACCAGTCATTTAATCAAGCATGTATTTTGTAGATGTGGTGACATCTACAATAAGTAAAGCGATTATCCTCAATAATTTGGGTAGGCCTTATCCAATCAGTTGCAGGCATTAACAACAATAACAGCCTGGCCAGTGTGGCTTTGTCGTTGAGGGTCAACCTATTAACCAGAAGATCTCAGTTCAATTCCTAGTCAGGGCACATGCCAGGGTTACCAGCTCAGTCCCCAGTAGGGAGCATGCAGGAGGCAGACAATCAATGATTCTCTCTCATCATTGATGTTTCTCTCTCTCCCTCTCTGAAATCAATAGAAAACACATTTAACAGAACAATAACAGGTTTATCAGAGAAAAAGAAATTCTGCCTCAAGACTATACCATTAGCCTGCCAACCTGCCCTGTCCTGTGGGTCTGGGATTTGCCAGCCCAGCCACCACCATCAAGTGAGCCAATTCTTCTCCATCTCTGGATCTCATTTCTATCTCTATATCTCTGTCTCTCCTGGTTCTCTTTCTCTGGAAAACCCTGACTGTTATACTCCTTGAATGGCTTCTCATATCTTTCCCTCTTTTCTTAAGACTTGGCTTCTCTCCACCTTATTTGGACTTCCAGGATCTACTCTCCTGGTTTCTCACTGACTTCTTGATTTTCCACTTCTTGCCTTGGTATTTCCTGTAGTAACTTGTACACCTTGACTCCAGAATGCTTGTTATCTGATACTGTAGCAGCACTTGCAGATGTTGTTGTCACTGAATTCTAGGCCAGCTCTGTTTACCAGGGTACCACTGACTCTGGCTCTATATTTTTACTATATAATTTATTACCTCCCACACAGCCAGAACATCTCTCACCCCATTTCATCCCTGAGGACACACACACACACACACACACCAACAACACTAAATTAAAAAGTCATGGAACCTCTGATAAAGTCTTATCTCTGATTCATACAAGTTAATTGACTCGATAATAAATTCTTCATTTCTAAGGTAATCTCAGATTACCTCTCTTATAATAGAGAAATACCTTAGTTTTTCAGGTCCTGATGTGAGTAAATCTCAGAGAATCTACATGAGGTGCAGTAGAGATATTGGTATTGCCAGTCTCTAGTCATATTTTCTGTTATGGCAATTCCCCTAACTCAACCCTACACCCCAACCTCTTTTGAGTCCATCAAGTCTTAGAAATTTATTCCTACTAGATCACCTGAGCGTTGGACACCAGCCAAATCCACGCCCTCCATGCAACTTAGACTTTGAAATAGACTGCCTGTGTCACCTGGATCTGAACCTACACTTTCTAAGTTACTTGAGTCTTGGAAGCCTCACAATTCTTTCCCCTTAACTTTAGAACAATCTGCACCTTCTGGGTTCTGAAATCTTCACTCTGCATTTTTTGATGTTTAATGGCTTAGAACACCTGTGTTCTGAAAGACAGCTACTGTTACCTTACATCCCCCCACCAATCATAAATATTTTTCATATTCTACCACATCCCTGGGTCCACTGAATTCAAGAAACGTTTCTAAAGGCATTGAAAACTCACTCATTGCTGTCTGAGAAAAGCCCCAGGGCCTGCCAACATCTATTCCTTAAGTCTCACAAACCTGCCCTTCTTGGATCGAGCACAAGAGCGAGGTGGGAGGTGGACAAGCCAGACTGGGAAAGTTCAGAGGAACTAGACACACTGAGGGTGGTGGTGGAAGTGAGGCAGAGACTAGGCTCAGGTCCAGCAGCCAGAAGGAGTCCATCAAAGCGCGGAGATCTGAAATTACAGAGGAGGATTGCGTGGGCAGGTAGCCAACTACAAAAAAGGACCCATCATGAGGAAAATGCAGAAAAAACCTACAGGGAGATTGATGAGCATGGCTTGCAAGCAGCAAGTTAACCAGGTAGGCAGTTGGTATAGGAAGGACAGATGCTGGTCCTTGTCAAGTGGAGATCCAATATTGAAGCTAAATCTAGAACTACCAGTTAGGTGGAACTGGTGCTAGCAATGACAAAGTAGGGCCTAGAGGCAATGGTATATAGAAAGAGATGAGGCAAGATCTCATCAGCATGGACTACAGGACTCAAGTTCTTGAAATTGAAATATAAGTAACCATAGAGTTAATGCTAATCTTATCAAAAAGTCCTAACTGGGCATGTCTTGGTGGATAGTAATGCCCCAGGCATATAACTTCTTTAGTTAGAGGCTTATCTTTGCCTCAAGCAAGTCCTGATCATTGTTTCTGTGCATCTAGATTGACACACCTTGGAAATACCTCTTTTCAGACCTTACTTCTAATATGTGACCACCAATGCAGAACCGTCCTTCTAAAGTGTGACCACTCTCCAGAGCGCACATATCTTAACTATTCTGTAACCAGATTGCCCAGCCTTGCTTTCTCCCACCTTCTGGTAATCTTTCATACCTTCCCTCCTTCATTTCTTTCTTTTTTAAATTTATTTTTATTGTTAAAAGTATTACAGATATGCCCCCCTTTTCCCCACTGACCCCCTCCACCCTGATTCCTCCTTAATTTCAAATGCATAAAGAAACTGCAAACTGTTACTATCTGAAGCATCTTTTAAAAATATATTTTTATTGATTTCAAAGAGGAAGGGAGAAGGAGAGAGATTGATACATCAATGAAGAGAGAGAATCATTGATGCTGCTTCCTGCACGCCCCCTACTGGGCATCAAGCCCACAAGCTGGGAATGTGCCCTTGACCAGAATTGACCCGGGACCCTTCAGTCCACAGGCTGATGCTCTATCCACTGAGCCAAACCAGTTAGGGCTCTCTGAAACATTTATTTCTGTTTATATCTTGCTTCCAGATATAAACACAAATAAATGTTTATAAAAACGCTACAAAAAATAATAAAATGACTGAAACAAAGAAAAACCTAGATTTGGACATACTTGTGTTGACAATATATAAATACTAGAGGCCTGGTGCATAAAATTCGTGCACTCGGGGCGGGGGAGGGGGACCTTCAGCCCAGCCTGTGCCCTCTCACAGTCCAGGAGCCTTTGGGGGAGCAGGCCTAAGCCATCAGTCAGATATCCTTAGCGCTGTTGTGGAGGCGGGAGAGGCTCCCGCCACCACAGCTGTACTCGCCAGCCATGAGCCCAGATTCTGGCTGAGCGGTGATCCTCCTGTGGGAGCACACTGACCACCAGGGAGCAGCTCCTGCATTGAGCATCTGCCCCCAGGAGGTCAGTGCACATCATAGCAATCAGTCATTCTGCCGTTCAGTCGATTTTCATATTAGCCTTTTATTATATAGGATTCCTACAAATAAAAAAAGAGCATAAGAAATCACCTGATTAGCTTGATTAATAGGGAGCAAAAGACTTGAACAGGCTTTTCATAAAAGGTATCTGAATAACTTACAAGGTATACATCTAAAAATACCAACATCATTAGTCACTAGGGAGATGTACATCCAGTAGAAAGGCTAAAGTGTAAAGAGTGACACCAGGTGTTGACAATGATGTGGAACAATTGGAACTCTCACACATTAGTAGCATTAGAATGTAAAAATGGTAACACTGCTTTGAAGAACTGTTTGACAATTTCTTATAAAGTTAAACATATACTTATCATTTGACCCAAAAATTCTGCTCCTAGGTGTTTACCCAACAGAAAAGAGAACATGTCCACAGAAGACTTGGTTGAGAATGTTCATAACAACTTTACTCAAAATAGTTACAAATTGAAAATAAAATAAATATCCACTGTAAACAAAAGTCCGGAGCTATATTTAAAAAACAAATTAGCCTGGCCAGTATAGCTCAGTGGTTGAGTGTTGACCTATGAACCAGGAGGTCATGGTTCAATTCTCAGTCAGGGCACATGCTCGGGTTGCAGGCTCGATCCCAGGTGGGGGCATGCAAGAGGCAGCCAATCAATGATTCTCTCATCATTAATGTTTCTATCTCTCTCTCCCTTTTCCTTCCTTTCTGAGATCAATTTTTGAAAATTAAAGAGTGTTTATTCAGATAATGATTTGCCCTTAGTGCAAACCAAGAATACATTCCAAAATGGAGGGGATAGGACCAGGTTTACAAAGGCAAAAGTTAAAAGGAGTTGTGGATCAGAGATGGGTTTCTAGGGTTAACAAGACCATAAACTAACAATTTGTTTTCTGATTAGTGGGGGCAACTGAAATTTCAATGGTTGGCTGACTCAGTGATCAAGCAAGTGGGGTTGTGAGGTGAAAATAATGGGTAATATAGCTGAGCATTTATCAGGTCCTAGTTAGCCCTGGCTTATAGAATAAAAAGGCTGTCTAGTGTGGATACCCCTGGGAGGTCAGCCTCCCCAGGGCTCTGCCCAGCTGGCCTTGGGAACATAGGGCTCTGCCCCTGATGTACTGCCCTTTCCACAGCGTTGGAGAGAAAGCCGGCCTTGAGTCTGCGCCTGCTTATCCTACAGCTTTACAGAGTCCTGTGGACAATGGCTGAGGAGACACACCATGCAGGAAATACCTAGTATACAAAATTAAAGATAAATGTTTATAAAGTAAAAATAAATAAATAAATAAAATTTTAAAAGGCCGTTTTTGTCTTTTTAAAAATCTTTATTGTGTTTTTTGTTGTTTTTTAAAATAATTCTTTATTAACTGCGGGGCACCAAGCTTACCTGAAAGCTTAAGTGGAAGGCCCAGACCACCGACCAGCTGGCTAAGGCAGGTGAGGGGGGGCTTCCCTCTATAGGGAGGGGGAGCCTTTGTGGAGTCCTAGCTGGGTGGGCAGGGCCTACCTCTTTGGGGCGATTTGATCCTGGGGCTCCGGGAATGTGAGAGGGTGCAGGCCGGGCTGAGAAACAACCCGTATCCCCATCACCCCCGGTGCAAGAATTTTGTGCATCAGGCCTCTAGTGTACAATATAAAAGAGATAGAAAACAGAATTGTCATGTCAATGAAATCAAGATTATTTTGTGATTTCATAAATTTCATGAATTTATTTGTGAATGATACCCTTTGAGTATTATAAACAAAATAAGGTGAGGAATTCACACCATGATAGAAAACAAATTAGACCTACTGTTTCTTAGGCACTCATTTGTTGGAAAATTTCTGTATATCATTAGTGGAAAGCTACAATTAAAGAAATTTAACTGAAAAAAAAATAAAATAAAATAATTCTTTATTGTTGGAAGTATTACCTATGTCCCCCTCTTCCCCCCCACCATTGTCCCCTCTAGCCCGCCCCGCCCCCCAGGCCTTTACCACCCTATTGTCTCTGTCCATGGGTTATGCAGGTATGCATACAAGTTCCTTGGTTGATCACCTCCCACTCACCCTCCCAAAAGGCTGTCTTTGATCACACAATTATAGAACAGGGATAATAATTTAACAGCGATGGGAGGATCACAGCTTATCCAACAGTACAATCAGCATGAGGGTTGCTGCTCCTTCTGCAGGCAGCTTTGGAGCCCATACCTGCCAAGGTAGGCTCTCTGAGCAATCCCGCTCCAGCCGGGAGGGGGCGGCCTCAGCCCACAGCACCTTGGAGCGACTTAGGTTCGAGGCTCCGCTGGGGGGCGCTTGGGTCTAGCTCGCGAGCCGGCCTTCCCCTCCGGCGGAACCATCTGCTGGCTCCCTGGTTTCTGGGCGTTTGGTGATCAGGGAACACCAGGCCCTTCCCGGCGCTTCCGTTCAGGCCCGGTTAGTTCGCTGGGCCCCAGGGGGGATTCCGCCGAACGCGGGAGAGGAGAGCGACCCTGTCTCCCTGCGGATTCCTGCGGCGTCTCCGCCCCTCTGCGGGTCCGTCGCCGGAGCTCGGGCCGCATCCCGGGCCGCGAGCCGGGCGCCCGCGGGCGGCGGGGCGATGGTGCAGATGGAGACGCAGCTCCAGAGCATTTTTGAGGAGGTGGTGGTGAGTGGAAGGGCCAGGCATCCAGGGCGATGGCGGGGCCAGGCGGGGCCCGGGGGCGGCGGGGCCCGGAACCGGCCCCAGCAGCCTCTCCCGCACCGCTCCTTTGCTGTGAGGCCGTGTTTGCGTGCAGAGGGTTAGCGATGCTCAAACTGCTGTGAAATGCCAGGTCCTCCAAGTCCCAGGCACCCACCGTGAGGGCTGGGGCAGGCTGGAGAGCTCTGCTCTGGCTGATGGGGAGGACTTGCCCTGTGTCACACTGGAATCGTTTGCTCAAGGAGGCCCCGCTTTTTCATTCTTTTAAATTTAATTCATATCGTTTTCTTTTTTAATTTTTAAAAATTTTTTTAAGTTTCTTTATTGATTAAGGTATCACATATTTGTCCTCATCCCCCCACTCCCATCCCACACCCCTCCCCACGCATACCCCCCCCCCCCTTGTCCTTAACCATTGGTTAGGCTCATATGCATGCACACAAGTCCTTGGGTTGATCTCTCCCCTATATCCCTACCCTCCCCTACCCTCCCTCTGAGGCCCGACAGTCTGACCCATGCCTCCTTGTTTTTGGGTCTGTTCTTGTCCATCAGTCTATGTTGTTCATTATTTCCCCTAGATGAGTGAGATGTGCTACTAGAAATAAACTTATAAGAACCGAAAATGAGACAGGCAATAATGGTTATGGTGACAGGCAAATGAATCAGTCTGTAGTGAGTTTCTTTCTGGGCCAACAGTTTCATATCGTTTTCTTTTGTTTGTTTTACAGAAAACGGAAATTATAGAAGAGGCTTTCCCTGGGTGAGTATATGCATGGCAGATTTTTGTGTTTCTGTGTGACCGTATCTTTGTAAGATTTTGCGGAGTTTTCGCCATGGAGGTTTATAAGATCCACTATTCGAGGGGAATTATTTATGTTGAATTACCTCTTTCAAACTGGTGGTCAGTAATGCGGTTTTTGTTTCTAGAATGTTTATGGACACTCCTGAAGATGAAAAAACAAAACTAATTAGCTGTTTGGGGGCCTTCAGACAGTTTTGGGGTGGTCTTCCTCAGGTGAGTACTGCATTTTTAATACATTCAGCTGATGGTTTTTGACCCCTTCTTCTTCTTTTTTTTTTTTTTTTTCATTTACTTTGATGTTGCTGTTGGGGTGTTTCCGGGAAGGGAGAGATAACATTGTCATCAACTTTTATTTGTCCTTTCTGGTTTCCATTCATTCCTGTTTGCATTTTTCCAGTGGAGAAGCTGTATATCAAGAAGCCAAGTTGATAGCACAGCATGCGATGTTAAAAATCTCCCCCATGTTAGACTATATAACACCATTTTCACCCTATTCTGATTTATTTGGTGCATTTGAAAACAGCTGTCTTAGGGATTATAAAGAATAAAAATTTCATTCATTTTCTCAACAAAAGAATTGGTACAGTATATAATGAAGCTACTACTATATTTAAGATACAGAAATGCCACAGTAAGGATACATGCTTTTATAATCTATACTAATAAAAGGGTAATATGCTACCGGGAGACCTTCTAGACGTCCTTTCGGACGAAGCCATGGTGGCGGGGCCGAAGCAGAGGCCATTAGGGACAATCAGGCCACGAGGGGAGGGCAGTTGGAGGCAAGCAGGCTAGCAGCAGGGGGCAGTTGGGGGCAGGCAGGCAGGGGGGGGGGGCAGTTGGGAGCCATCAGGCCGGCAGGGGGGGGCAGTTGGGGGCGAGCGGGCTAGCAGGGAGGGGCAGTTGGGGGCAATCAGGCTGGCAGGGGAGCAGTTGGGGGCGATCAGGCCAGCAGGGATGGGCAGTTGTGGGCGATCAGGCCGGCAGGAGGGGGCAGTTGGGGGCAAGAAGGCCGGTAGGCAGAGTGGTTAGGGGCAATCAGGCAGGCAGGCAGGTGAGCGGTTAGGAGCCAGTGGTCCTGGATTGCGAGAGGGATGTCTGACAGTCGGACATCCCCCGAGGGGTCCCAGATAGGAGAGGGTGCAGGCCAGGCTGAGGGACACCCCCTCCCCCTGTGCACGATTTTCGTGCACCGGGACACTAGTAAGGATATAAAGATATACGAAAAGTGAGGAGCCCTAGCTGGTTTGGCTCGGATAGAGTGTCAGCCTGCGGACTTGATTCCGGTCAAGGGCACATGCCTGGATTGCAGGCTTGATTCCCAGTAGGGACGTGCAGGAGGCAGCCGATCAATGATTCTCTCCCATCATTGATGTTTCTCTCTTTCTCTCTCCCTTCCTCTCTGAAATCAATAAAGATATATTTTAAAAAAAGAAAAGTGGAGAAAAGAATAGTAACACTTAGTGACAAACAGTCACCAGGAAATGTATCCCTGAAGAAGGCAAAATATGTGGTCCTTTAAGAGTGTGTTCCAGTAGTGCCTTTTCTTCTCCTGGTTCCTTATAGGTAGGGAAATGTTTGCAGTTGAGGTGCTGGTGGTAAGACTTGCTACTCAGACGTGGATCACATAGTGGCAATGCATTCTTTTTTTTTTAAAGTGTTCTCTCTGCAACCAGTATGCTCAGTTTATGTTTCCTTCTAGAAGTGTTTTGTGCATGTAGAATTATTTTTACAGAATGGTCATATACTATGTACACTGTTCATTCCCACCTTGCTTTTTTCCCCCCTTAAAAATTCTGTTTAAGAAAGTAATTCTACAGCAATCCACTAAAAGTTAAATTTTCTGCCCTCCTTTCTTGCAGCGTAATATATATTACGACTGTACCTTCCTTTATTTAACCAGTCTCCTACTAACTGACAGTGAAGTTGCTTCTTATCTTTCCTACCTTAAACAATGCAAAATGAATAATATTATTTATAGACACAGGACAAATTCTTGGAAGTACTAATGCTGGGTCAGAGGGTATGTTTATTTGTATGAGGTTACGGTATGGCCCTAGTCTTCAAGATTATATTGTACGGGGAGCCAGGAAGAAAATAGATATTTCTAAATCAGCATGGTATGTTTAACAACAGAAGTATGAATGCGGGACAGTGGTAGTGCAGAGGAACAGGACATAGGTGATTCTTGAGGACATCTTAGAAGACAGACTTTGATATGGCACTGCATTTCTGTATCAGATTTAAAGCTATAGAAGTCCAGAAATTTGCTATGTCATTGGATTCATTTTTTGGCTCTTAGGGATTAGATTTACACTAAATTTCATGAGGCTGATATATTAACCCATAATGAATCTCTCCCCCCCCCCCCCGCCCAGTGACAGGAATATTTCTATTTGCCATTAAATAGGTTACTGCTTATTTGTGTTAGAGTTTTCTATTGACCACAAATATGTTAATGATATCTTACTCCTTTTAGAGGTCCCATGAAATAAAAATGGTGGGAATTTTAATGTATATAATTGTAAGGTTTTATGCTTAATACTAATATAACTGAAGTGCTAAGTCTGAATTTGTTTTGATTGTCTTATCAATGAATGTTTATAGTAGAGTATCTCATTCATAGTCTTGATATGCAGTACTCCCAGGTGTGTCGTATTAGCTGTTTGTTAGTTACAAGATATAACTTTAGACTTAAAATATAATCATTTTCTAATTTTCCAGGAATCTCATGTACAGTGCATCCAGTGGATTGTTAAATTCATTCATGGCCAGCATAGTCCTAAAAGAATTTCTTTTCTTTATGACTGCTTAGCAATGGCAGTTGAGACTGGTCTTCTTCCACCCAGGTATGTTTATTGGTGGATGTAAGCAATCCAAAGAATTATTATTATTTTTTTAATAGTGTTTGGAAATTGATCAAGATTATTGTTGTAAAGGGATAAGGAAATGAAGAAGGAAGTTAGGTTCAATAAGCAATCCTTAAACCCTGACTGGGTAGCTCAGTTGGTTAGAGCATTGTCCCGCTATGCCAGGGTTGTGGGTTCAATCCCCCATCAGGGCACATATAAGGATCAACCAGTGAATACATAAATAAGTGGAACAACAAATTGATGTTTCTCCCACTCTCTCCCTTCCTCTCTCTAAAATCAATAAATAAAAATTAAAAAGAACAGAAACAAACAGTCCTTCACAATACCTCAGGTTTTAGTTTCTAGTATACAATATTCTTATTAAAAAATTTTATTGATTGATTTTTTCTTTTTTTTTTTTTTTTTTTTAGAGAGAGAGAGAAAAAAAACACATCAATGTGTTGTTCCACTTATTTATGCATTCATTGGTTGATTCTTGTATGTATCCTGACCGGGGATCGAACTAGCAACCTTGGCATAGTGGGATGACGCTCTAGCCAACTGCGCTACCCAGCCAGGGCTGGGGTACAGTATTCTTAGAATTGTATAGTTAGAGGCTCAAAAACAGACTGGTTTTGCCTTTCAGCTCAGGGGCTAACATCACTCACTTTAATGAGCTTGTTCTAGTTAACATTTGCTGCTCTAAAACAGTAATAATCATTTTATTAACACTCATGGTGGTTGACTGGGCTTACGAGGCAGTTTTTTCTCAGGGTCTCATTATTACAGTCAGATGGTAGCTAGGACTGGAGTCATGTGAAAGGCTTCTCCATGCGTATGTCTGGTGATTGATGCCGGGCTGTCATCTGGGACCTCAGTTGGGTCTGTTGGCTGGAGTCTGCCCATGCCCTCTCTATGTGACCTAGACTTTCTCAAAGCATGGTGGACTCTAAGAGCAAGCATTCCAAAGAGGGCCAGGCCAAAGCTGTAGCATCTTGCTTTGCAAGTCATACAGAATCCTTTTGCCATGGTCTGAGGCCTGTCCAGATTTAAGGGAAGAGACGGTAGACTCTCCTCCAACCTCTTCCGGGCAGAATATCAGTCTCACATTTCAGAAGAACATAAGGATCAAAAATCTTGTTGCAGCCATCTTGGAAAAATACAATCTGCTGCAAGCTGATAGATGATAAACATTTAACCATCTATCTTTTGATTTCTTTCTAGTAAAAATATAGAGTACTATTTAGTTCTACTAGTACTTTGTGTTTATTACATACAAGTAAAATGTATAAAAAACTATACATACTTTTAGAAAGTGTGCTTGAATAATAATGTGCTTTTATGAAAAATACTATGACAAATATAATAGCCAGAGTATACAGACCTTGGCTACTAGAGAACTTGTAAAATTCTGTCTTATAATTGGAATATTGTTGGTTTCTTTCCTAGGTTGGTTTGTGAATCCCTGATAAACTCTGATACTCTTGAATGGGAAAGAACACAACTTTGGGCCCTAACTTTTAAACTGGTTCGGAAAATAATTGGTGGAGTGGATTATAAGGTATTTTTTTTTTTTTTTTTTACTAATTATAAAAAGCAAATGCCGTCAAGCAAGATTAATTTTTCAGTTGTAGATATCTTAATTTCAGATGGGAGAAATTAAGTGGAAGCATTTACAAAATCTGTTTTGTGTTGCTTATTTCCTAAAAGGATTTAAAATGTTTCCCTCAGCTCCCAGCTCACTCCCTAACATAAAAACCAGGTGGTTAATATGTTTTTATGATGAGTCAGGAAGTTGCCAAGCACTTGGGGTTTCTTCGTGCCACACATCTTATGATGTTGGGGCCCTTTTCAAATAAAAGCACAGAGGAGGGGTGTGTGGAACTGAGAAGGGATGTAGACATCAACTGATGGAGGGAGCAAGCCCTACTTCACCTTTACCTGGACCTTCCTTGCACAGGTGTCCTTTCTTAATTAGTATCTTTAGCGCTCTGCTCTTACCCAAAACAATAGCATATGCTTTCTAATTGTGTCTCATATTGCAGTATTTCAATAGCTGCAAAAGCCATTCTGCTTCATTCAAGCCACTTTTGTTATTTTTCTTTTCTCTCTCTTTTTTAAAATTCTTTACCGTGCTAGTGAGGAGGAACACAATATTTTATTTATTTTTTATTTACTTATTAATTCTCACCCAAGGATATTTTTCCCATTGATTTTTTTTTTCTTTTCGTTTTTGTTGTTTTTTTTTGTGGGGGTTTTTTTAGAGTGGAAGGAAGGGAGGGAGGGAGAAGGAAGGGAAGGAGAAGAAAGGACAAGAGACATTGATTGATTGCCTCCTGCCGCCCCGAATGGGGCGGGGATAAAACCTGCAACCCAGGTATGTGCCTTTAATGGGGGAATTGAACCCAAGATCCTTTGGTTCGCTGGCCGATGCTCTAACTGTTTAGTAACATCGGCCAAGGCTGTTATTTTTCTTTTTGAAAAAATTATCACCCTAGCCAGTTTGGCTCAGTGGATAGAGTGTCAGCCTGCGAACTGAAGGGTCCCAGGTTTGGTTCCGGTCAAGGGCATGTGCCTGGGTTATGGGCTCCATCCCCAGTTGGGGGACTTGCAGGAGGCAGCTGATTCATGATTCTCTCTCATCATGTATGTTTCTATCTCTCTCTCCCTCTTCCTTCCTCTTTGAAATCAATGAAAATATATTTTAAAAAAAAGAATTGTCAATACCTGACCCTGTGCTTTATTTCTGTATTTCCTGTCATCTAAAATGAATTAGTTGATAATTATTTGAATTATTATTTGATACAAAATTTATTCCAAGAAGTTTTTTCTGATTATTTTTCTACTTATTTCAGTTTCCTTAGCGGGTTAATATGCAGTTTTTACTTTTTATTTATATGATGCTTTATAATTGTTTCTAATTTCTCTTATGTATATGTTTTCTCTATCTTTTTTACAAGATTCATTACATAGTTTATATTCAATAAATGCACATTGAATGAAATTTCTTCTCTATGTATCAGATTCTGCTCTGAAATAATGCAACTTGTCATAGTATAAGGGGATGAATGATTAACAGAATAGCCTTGTTGGGTAAATTTGAAGGATTAAGGTTTGTGATAGATGAGAATGGAGAATAAGGTTGGAAATGCCAAAGGGAGTGAGCAGAAAGGGTCATCTGCCAGAAAGTTTAATATTTTTGTTCATATTTTCAGATTGTTTTCAAGTTCTATTCAAATAGATTTCTGTCTGTAAACCCAAATCAAGCTTTTTTTGACAACAAACTTGTGTTCTGAAGGTCAGAAAAGTTTAGCAGAGTGTGGAAAGTTTAATTTTTATTTATTAGTGACTTTCTTTGTTCATTGATATGACGAGGCATTCTTTAGAATTCTGTTTTGGAACATGACATCTCTTGGGTTAATGTTAGGGACTTGAATATTAGCTCTCTTTTAGAATAATTGAGATGTGGTTTGGAAGGGAACTTTTTTTCTGAGTGTGTAATATTGAAACCTTTAGATGTTTAGCACAGGAAGACATTACTTAATTTTAACCTATGGCTTTTTTCTTATATCAGGGTGTTCGAGATCTCTTAAAAGTGATTTTGGAGAAAATCTTGACAATTCCCAATACAGTGAGCTCAGCTGTTGTACAGCAGCTTCTAACAGCAAGAGAGGTAATTTAAACCTTGATCATAGCCTCAAAAAATGGTTATATGCAGTTCTGGGCTTTTAAAACTCATGGTAATTTGTGGAATGTTCCATTTGTTTACTTCTACAAAAATCACTTTTTTTTGAGAGTACATTTATTAAAGCTGGGGACAGTGAAACAAGGAAGGGCTTAGGATAGAAGGAGTGACAGGATAGAGCCTAGGTGGGGCTGCTTTGGCTCATTGGAAAGTCAGAGAAAGGGGGCCGTGGAGACAGGTTCAGGGGAGCGAGGATGTTAGCTGCTGCCCATTACTCCCCTTGGTGGAAGTCTCCTGGGGACCCTTAGAGTTTAGGAGATGCATGCCTCTTGGGAGCATGCTCCAAAATCACCTTTAGTTTTAAGGAAGCTGTTTTACTTTTTATTCATGGTTTTTAATTATAAAAAACAATAATATAGATGTTAAAGTCCTTCTGACAATTATAAGATGTCAGACTATGGACCACGTAAAAGATCATTGTGCTTTTTGCAAATATTGTTACGTTGGTCTCTTGCTCTCCTATTGGAGTCTAATAATATTTAAAGCATTTTCATGTTATTTACTAACCATCAACAGTTGTTCCATAGTTTATTAATCTTCATTTTTAGAGATTCTTCACATATAAGTGAATTCCTTTGTGCTATAGTTTAAAGCTAATAAATTACTGAAGTAATATGTCTACTTTTTAATATATTGTTATTGTTGCATTTAAAGGGCTCATCTGTAGGACTAGTCAAGAATAACAATATTGCCCTTTTATTTTCCTCAGGTTATAGCATATATCTTGGAAAGAAATGCCTGTTTGTTACCAGCGTATTTTGCAGTCACAGAGATCAGAAAACTGTATCCTGAGGGAAAACTTCCACACTGGGTATATTTGATATTTCCCCAAGTTTTTAATAGCAATTTTTTATAAAAAATAGTTAATGTTAACCTTATTTTGGGGGGCTTATTTTTAAAATGCTTAATTTTATCCTTAGGTGCTATGTCTTCTTTACCAATATATATATTTTAAAATATATTTTTATTGATTCAGTGAGGAAGGGAGAGGGAGACAGAGACAGAAACATCATTGGTGAGAGAATCATTGACTGGCTGCCTCCTGCATACCCCCTACTGGGGTTAGAGCCAGAAACCTAGGCACGTACCCTGACCAGAATTGAACCATGACCTCCAGGTTCATAGGTCAACATTCAGTGGGTTCATAGCCCATTGTGCCACACTGGCTGGGCTATCATTATTTTCTATTTCATTTCTCTGCTGTCCTGTTGACACAGTTTATATATCACGTGATAAAATATACATAGCTTTATCAAATAGCTAAGGACATTGTGGTATCACTTGGCCTAATTCAGAGGCAGAGGAACTGGTAAGTAATTATTTAGAAGGAAGCAAAAGAACACCAACCTTTGAGTAATTCCAATGTGCTAGGCTTTATACTAAATCTTTACATATTATCTCTTTTTATATAAATGATCATTATAGTCAGAGCAGTCTTGATTTTATTTTTATACTTGCTTATTTTTCATTTTGTTTTTAGTTACTTGGAAACCTAGTATCAGACTTTGTGGATACCTTCAGGCCCACAGCAAGGATAAACTCCATTTGTGGTAGGATTGTAATTTAAAATATACTAAACAGTGTGTGATTCTGAATGATCTGACTATGGAACAAAGTTGACAGTGTCTTATACATGTCTTGGTGGCTGGTCATTTTGTAACTCTCTAGGAGCTTCATAGCCTTTGACCTGTTTTCAGGTACTTTATGTGCTGAATGAAGGGAGGGAAAAGCACATGTCTGGACGGGGTCTAAGCTTCAAACAGAACCATCCTAGATGTACATCCTGGTGCTTAGAGGGGATTTTGAATAGAGCTAGTAAAGCATCATGGAATCTCTACACGACTGAGGATCATTACGGACCTGTCCCTCCATGTCCACAATACACAAAACTATCAGGTTCTTTTAGCCCATTTCAATTCATACCTTTGCTCTCTATTTCACTTATTTTATTTTCCATTTTTTCATGTTGTGTTAGATTCTGAGAGTTTTCTTTTAAAAATAAGCATGTGATTTGGCAGTGTTTGCAGTGCGCATATATATTCCTGAATTGTTTCTAGACATCATGGTGGCCTCGGAACTGTCTGGGAATATAGACCATTATTTAGCCAATAGCACTTCCTATGAGCCAGGGCTATTCTGCAGTCTGAAATTCAGAAATAAACTAAATAAACACCAGACAGATAATTCTCAGGCTTCTAGCTTTTGTAACTGAATGGATATTGATATCATTTAATGAATTATTGAAATAATGCGTGTTTGAGAAGGATGATGATGAGTGCAATTTAATACTTGTTGAGCTTGTTGTACCCATGAACCATCCAAGTGGCAGGATTCGTCAGGCAGTTAGATATATGTGCTAGTAGTCATATGCTACGACTAAGGCCTCTAGGAACATCATGCTTGTAGTCAATCATAGTGACCCTATACTAGAGAGGTCTGCACATTTTTTCTATAAATGGTGATACAGTGAATATTTTGGGTTCTGTGGGCTATTCAAACTGTTGCAGCTAGCTACTCAGTTCTGTCATGGCAGTGCAAAAGCAGCAGTGAACCAATTTATTTATTGGTTTTATTTTTATACTTGCTTGTTTTTGTATTTCCGTCTACAGAATAGCACCAGGCTCATGGGAAGTGCGATTGACTAAACTTTACAAAAATCGGTAGCAAGCTGGAATTGACCATGGATTATAGTTTGCTGACCTCTGTCCTAGATACTTGAACAAATGCAACATGTTTGAGTTTGGAAGGCCTGTACAAATTGGTATCAGACTTTGTGGATACCCTCAGGCCCACAGTATGTTCACAATCTTACATATTGGTCTCCAGCCATCTGGACTAAAAATAATCAAAGACAATTTCCAAATTTTTATCTAATTCAAACATTTTTTAAACCAGCGTCTGATTCGGCATAGATGTTCATTAAGTATTTATAGAGTGAATGAAGGACCAGTATTGTGTTAGCAATTACTTAAAAACGTTTTTTGTAATACATACAGGCCGCTGCAGCCTTCTGCCAGTTGTAAATAACTCAGGCGCCATGTGTAATTCATGGAAATTGGATCCTACAACTCTTCGTTTTCCTTTGAAAGGCCTTCTGCCATATGATAAGGTATGTTGCTAAATATAATGGAACTTTTGGCCTAACAGCCTTCATCCTGTAATATATGTGTGATGCTAAATTGTCATCTCTTCATAGACTAGAGAAGTAAATATTTATTTTTTTAATTTTTATTTATTGATTTTTTTTATTTTTATTTTTTTAGAGACAGACAGACATTGATTTGTTGTTCCACTTATTTATGCATTCATTGGTTGATTCTTGTATGTGCCCTGACTGAGGACCGAACCCACAACCTTGGTGTATCGGGACAATGCTCCAACCAACTGAGCTACCCAGCCAGGGCTGAAGAAGTAAATACGTAGTGAAAGGTAGTGTGTGGTTTAATGTATGAGTCCAGTAAACTCTAGTTTGTGATATTTCAGGTGTTTAGGCTCCGGTGGTCCACCTCTGGCAAAGTACTTGGAATTAGAAAACTGACTTTAAGTTGATTCTTTGTTTTCATTCCTTCACAAAGGGAGGACTGAAAATAAATTTGCAGTGTCCTTAAAATTTGAAGAGTGAGCCTCATATTTGTTAGATTTTTTAAAAAGGGGAGACAGGACACAAGTGGAATAGAAAACAAAGGGAAAAAAAATCCACAAATATTAGTGAAATGAAACGAGGTAAAAACATACTTCTATAATGAGATTTGATAGATCATTATATTATTTTGGGTGTTGGATTGATAACAGCAGGTTATGGGGAAGACTGGATATTTTTCATGTACATGTTTTATGTCAAAAGTGATATGTAGAGTAACTAGAAAATTTGTTCAAAAGTGAGGCGGGCTAAATAGTGAATGTAAGGTGACAATCTGAGGTCTTGGCATATTAGTCAGAAAATTTTGGAATGTGAAAGTGTGGTAAACTAAATGGAATTTACTTTCACTTTCATCATGATAGCAGTATTAACGAAAACAGATAAATTTATTGTGTGCTTACTATGTGCCAGGCAGTGTTCTAAAAACTTTACTTGGTGAAATTCTTATTTTTAACTATCATCTTAATATCTCCATTGTACAGGTGTTGCAACTGAGACACAAAATGGGTAGTAACTTGACTAAGTCCCATGTTTAGGAAGTGGTAGGACCAGAATTTGAACTCGGGCAATATGATGCCAAAACCTACACTCTTAAACCCTGCTGTCAGTCATTTGTCCTCTCCAAATTTGAAAATAGTGTTTGTTTTCACTTGTGTGAGGTGATTGGACCTGCCTCCGCTTCCCTTTGATTAGATTTCTGAGCAGGAAATCCTTTCCTTACAGTGATGCTTAAGGCTTTCATGGGGCCAGCTGAAGTCATTTTTTAAGTTTAGACTCTGATTTCGGGCAAGTCCCTCTGCCTTAGTCATCACTTATCAAATAAGGGATGGAATAGATTAATTTCGACGAGCACTAAAATCCTATGTTTTTTTTTTTTTTTGTTTTTTTTTTTACTAGATACTGCCTACAGTGTGCAGGTAACAAGTGCCTTTAGAGGATTTTTTGGTCCCAATTTCAAATTATTTGAATTTACTTTGATCTTGAAGCAATAATTATTTTTTATTTTCTTTAAAGGATCTGTTTGAACCACAGACTGCTTTGTTGAGATATGTATTGGAGCAGCCTTATTCCAGGGATATGGTCTGCACTATGCTAGGTTTAAATAAGCAGGTACTGTACTGTGATGGAAACCTAGTAAATTCTGTGTAGAATCTGCCCTATTCTTTTCTCTTTTCTTTGCTATAGCTAACTGAGCAAAACAGTTAAAAAGTATTTGGTGATTTTAAAAAAAGATATGATTTATTAAACAATGTATTGTTCCTATCATATATATATTGCTTTCAGAATGTTTAAATTAAAAAGAAGATATTTTGAAAGTTGGTTTATTTTGCATTGCTTTTTTTTCTATAAGGCCAGTTTCAAGTATACCTTTTGCCAGAGAAACCTACACATGATTTAACCCTAATTTTTTATTTTTGTTGTCGTTTGGGTGTCCTTTTTGATAACCCATAATATCTTCAGCATGGCCTCATTGCTGACTTTTTTTCTTTTTCTTTCTTTTTTGGAGGGGGGTAATATGTTTTTGGTGGTTTAACATGTGGGAGGGTTTGTGCTGACTCGGTTCCTTGAGGCTGGCCTCATAGTCACTGTTTTGTCTTTTCTTTTTTTCTTCCTTTATTTTTGTTCTGTCCTGTCTTGTCCTGCCCATCCTCCAATGCTCTAGACCTTGAACATTGCTCAGGTATGTTCACAACCTTACTGTTGTATTGTGACTAACGATACGCTGGCCGCTTTGTAGCCACTGATTCCGTTTAGAGAATTCATGTATGGTCGGGGCTTGAAATTGGCAGGACCATGCTAAGACCAAGGCCACTAGAACAAATTCTTCTTGGGATATGAGAGTTGTTTTTGGTGGATTGTTTTTGGTTTTGGTTTTTGGTGAGTGTTTTTTTTTTCCTTCTTTTTTTTTTTCTTTTTAACAAAGAGACAACACCTGGCACACAATAAAGCCTATCACTTTTTTGATGGGTTGTTTTTCTCCCCACTCCATTTTACTGTTTTTCATACTTTAGGACTAACGTGAGCCTGGTGGAATTTTTAGAGATGGAAAGATTTGTGGTGGCCTTTATCTTTCCAGACTTTTAAAACATAAATAAATAACAACATCAATAAAAATACTTACGTTGCTTTGTCTTAAAAAAGAAAAATTAAAAACAAAACAAAGAAGAGAAAAAGCACTTTAATAGAGATATGCTCCTTTTAAAAGTTGGAGTGGTAAACCTTATACAGAAAAGGCTTTTTTTGGAAACATGGGGATTGACTAAGAAATGTCACACTCTTAGGTGACCCCACACCTGCCTGACAAGCACCCTTCTTTGTCAGTCTTTGCCGGATGTGTCCTCCTAGAGTGAGCTCCTCTCGGTTGAAGCTCACCTATGGCAGGAAAAGGACACTGTGGCCAAACTTTATAAATCAAACTCTTATACAGTCCCAAGTCTGTTCCCAGACTTTTCACCTTGGAGATTTTAAGCAAAATAGTGGTTCCAATTATTTTTGTTAAAAATTTTTGAGCCCAACATATTAAAATAGACCAGCTTTTTTCTTTTAAAAAGACGTTCTTGTCTAGGTTATATAAAATAGCGTTACTGTTTGCAATACTATAGTGAAGGTTGTGCCAGTGCTTCCATTTATAAAGCCCTATTTTTAAGGACATATAGCTTGGCCATAAAACTTGCTCAGTGTTGAAACTTTGCATGCCAAACCTCACCCTGGTAGCAGTATCTCTTTTATTATTTTAAGTTTTTTCTTCTGAAAAATTTACCAAGTTTCCTTGTTTGGACAAGCCTTTGTACATGTGAAAAGTGAAACTGCTTCACAGTATATGACAGTTACCTCATATAATTAATTTGTCAATTTAACACCTTAAATACACAGTCATTAATTCTGATCAACTTTCACTTGAGTTAGAGGTAAGTATTGAGTTAACTTTGAAAGAATGCTTTATGCTGTTTCTTAAAACTAATTTTTGCAATGAACTTTAAATCCAACAACTCAATTTTTTTACAATTGGAGGATAAATATACCAGTGGTCACTTGAGCTGCAAGTACCCTCCCCCAGAGAGCCTTAGCTATCATTAGCTGCTTTCTTTTGGGGGGGGGGGGGGCATAGCTCTTCTCAAACCAAAAACTGACAAAACAACTCAAAGAAGAGTATCTCTGATCCCATCATTTTAATAACAAGTTTCAACCTAAAAAAAGTTTATGACTAAGACATAAATCCATAAAAAATAAAGTTTATAATGGAAATGCTGACAGAACATTATTATTATTGGTCCCACTGAAGTGTAAACATTGTCAAAACTTTACAATTCATCAGTAGTTGTTTTGTAGAAAACTGTAGTGAGTGAACTTGTAGATGGAAGATATGTGCTGAATTGACTTGATATGTTATTTTCACCATCTGGAAAGTAAAGAAAATGAGAAAACACAGTATAAGAAGCATATGATTAAAAATAAGTTATCACGTCTTTTATCATTACAAAATTATATCCTGCACTGTACTTTCTTGTCCTTTCTCTAGCAATGCAGTAATTAATGAAAGCTTGAAACCTTTAAAGAGCTGTTTATATTGCATTTTCCAGTAGGAATTGGGCTATATTTTATCTTAAAATTGGTCACATTTAGAAGGTCATAAATAGCCCAGTTCTGTGACCAGCAAAGTGGAGTGTTCACAGTGGAAGAATACTGTTTTGAGTGTTTACACGAGTTTGTGTTCTTTCTACTGAATAAGAGCATTACAAACCGTATGCTACTCAAGTTCTTGTGTGGTGGTGTATGAACTCTGGCTACCCTGCGACAGTGAAGTACCAGACTAATCACTGTTTATCTTTGAAAGGCACCATTAAAGTGGTATTAACTGGCACAGCGCTCCAGTTCTTATTGGCAGAGAATATAATAAATGACATACAAAGGGATATTTTTTCCCAGCTGGTCCTGAATAGGTATTGCTTTAAAATTGTTTTCTATCTCTAGCCAGCATTGCTCACTGGTTAGAGCATCGGTCTGCGCATGGAACGGTCGTGGGTTCAATTCCAGTCAAGGGCAGGTATCTGGGTTGCAGGTTCAAACCCCGGCCCCAGTAGGGGCGCGTGCAGGAGGCAACCAATTGATGTCTCTCTACATCCATGTTTCTCTCTCTCTCTCTCTCTCTCTCTCTCTCTCTCTCTCTCTCTCTCTCTCTCTCTCTCTCTTTCTTTCCACTCTGAAAATCAGTGGAAAAAATATTATGGGGTGAGGATTACATAAAATTTGTTTTCTAGCACTGAAATAATTATTTAAAATTAAGTCCACCTAAGTACATGTTAAAATTTCACCACAAAAGCTGTATCAGAACTGTTATATACACGTGTTAGAGGTTACTTAGCTAGAATATGTTTACTAAGACCGAAAAAAGCCTTATCATTTGCCATTTGAAATCATGATGGGAAAGAATCAGGGGCATGGGTAGAGGTTATTATTAATGTTTCTCAATGCTTAAGCTTTTTAATAAAAGCAGAAAATTTAAAATGTTCCAATATAGTTTGAGCTATTATGCAGAATGTGAATTGTTAAAATGTTGAATTTAGATTCATATTGTTAAAGGAGGTTAAAACGTGCATATAGAAATGATGTAAACTAATTCAATTTATATGCTTATATAATGAAGACTTAAATTTATAAAAGTTTTCAGAAAACAAGTTATGAGTAACCATACACATAGTGTACATCTGCTTACAGAATTATCATAGCCTAGTGACTGATAATTAACCTTTATTTACAGATTATTTAACTGCTTTGCAAATTTTCATTTGTTCTACTTTGTAAAATAATCAATCTATGTGATGGAGAGTCTTAATTTTAGAGTACTTATCTTAGTAATTCAAAAGCCAAACTTATTATTCTAAAGTAGTAGCACAAATATTTTTTTTTTTGGCATTATTAAAATTGGCAAGTAAACAAACATGTTTAAGCTATCCCTAAACTTGGTTTGAGAAATATCCTTGGCTTTAACCAAAAATACCTGGGAAATAGAAAGTTAATTCTGAGAGATGTTCTGCCACCCTCATCACCGGGGCAGTTAGGCACCGTAGAGATTCCTGAGTGATTTAATTCTTTACAGAAAATTTGGATCTCATCTTGAGTCATGGTATATATGGAAAAAACATCAACTTTAACTAAATTTCCTTCTTACTTTGTCCAAATCTTAATATTTTTGGTTTTTCTCCTTAAATCATTAACTGTATGACCATCACTACACCCCTAAAATATATAGGTAAAAATCCAGTTGTTTTTTTAAAAAAGACAAATAGCTAATATTAAAAAGGTTAACTCCTAAATGACTCAGATGCTAAAACCAATTTTATTTAGTTTTCTCTTTTTTCCTAAAGCAGATTGATGAAAGACCATCATGGATGGAGGAATAGGTGACAAATTGGTTAGTTTCCAAACTAGAAGCAAATTCCCACCACTAATGAAAAATTCCTACTGGAAATAATGGCTTTACTTCTTTTCACAAATTTTTCTGACTCTTGTATACTTTGAATGACCTCACTCTAAATTTGTGTTGTCTGACACATTTCTTAGGTTGTTGGTGGTTGGCAGAACTAGTGAATTTCAAGCCCTGTACACAGTAGTTTTGCATGCTGATTTAAGAAATAGTTTGTAGTGTTGTCCGTTGCACTTTGCTCTGCTTCGTAATGATAATTACATTTGGAGGAAAAGTACTGTAGTCCCAACCGGTGGTGTTACTATTGCCCTTTGTAAAACTGTAATGTGGTTGAACTGTGAACATGGCATTGTGTTTTTGGAAAAAATATGAAACAACCATTGATGCTTACTGTTTTGGATAGACGTTTGTTTTACTTGCATGCTTTAAGAAAGTGCAGCTATCTTGGAGCTTTACAAGTTTGGAGCTGGCAAAGAGCATGCAAAAGAGGGGATGCTATTCATTATGTTTTGTTTTTTTCCAAATTCGTCCCCATTTTGCATTTCCCCCCCTTAAATTTAAAGAAGTCATATCCCTTTTTCATGGCAAAAGACGAACAATTACATCTAAAGTCTAGAAGGAAAGCATGTATATTAGTAATTGTATTCACTAGAAAGGCATCTGACTGCCTGGCTATTAAGCCATATTATATATTTTATAAAGGAAATGTGAAAATGCAGAAAGTATGGCTTAACATATATCTTTTGGTAAAAATATATATTTTTAAATCACTTTAAAAATCATAAATCATTTTGCCTCTAGAAAGGGAAGTTGCATTTTCATTTTTAGTGTTTAAACTCAGTTCTTTTTCTTGTTTTAGAATTTAAAATAGTCTAATTTACAATTAAAGCTGCATTATGTTTGACTTACAAGAGAAAAGAGCAGAGATGAACTTTGAGACCAATTTTTTTTCAGAGGAAGTTTCCATTTCAGTATCAGAATCAGTGACACACATTGAAAAATATTGAGTAGACTGGCAGCTATTTATGTATACCTCTGTGTATAAAGTTAGAGTAAACTTGTGGGTGGTTACTTTAAAATAAATTCACACACTTCTTGGCTTTCTTATCACAATATCTGATTCCTGGAAATCCAGAGTTTTCATATTTTGATTTAGATTGCAAAATTAATACTGCTATCTCCATTTCACATGCATTTTAAATTAACTTCTTTCAAAGGATAAATAACAAAATTGTATACTCTGCAGTGCTCTTTGTCAAATTGAAATAATGATGTCTATAGTGATAGTCAAAAGTTAATGGGAAGTCTGTCTTGTATGAGACCTGAAAAAAAATTTTTTTTATGAAACTCATCCTCTATGATTATCTAACATCATGCAGCTTTAATAGACTAAATCTAACCTTAACTTTCTAAGTTCAACTTCATTTCATGCTTCTCAGCCTCTTGTTACAAATAATGGCCATTAACTGGAAACTTGGGAAACTAACCAGGAGGCTTTTGGAATACTGTATTTAATCTCTGCCCAACAGCACAAGCAGCGCTGCCCTGTGCTGGAGGACCAGTTGGTGGATCTGGTGGTCTATGCCATGGAGCGATCTGAGACGGAGGAGAAGTTTGATGATGGGGGAACAAGCCAACTCCTGTGGCAGCATCTCTCGAGTCAGCTCATTTTCTTTGTGCTTTTCCAGTTTGCAAGTTTTCCACATATGGTCCTTTCTCTTCATCAGAAGGTTAGTACTAAATCTTTTGTTGATTAGTATGTTTTAGACTGGTATGGACATTGTCTCGTGATTTCAGCCCTGGAAGAAGTTCTGAGTCCTACCTTATGTTTTGCTCAGTGCTTATGTGATTTCTTAACTTCACTTTCTTACCATTATAGAAACTGGATTTTGCAATTCGTTCTATATATTTGCAGTGCAAAGATCAGGGGTACAAGAGGAAAAGACACTATAGGACCCTCAATGAGCTCCTTACTAGTGGAAAAATAGAGATAACAACAATTTGATTATAATTTAATAGTTCTCATAGTGAAAGAATGTTTCCCTGAAGGGAATGAAGAGTCCCAATTAAAGACATAGGAGTGGCTTTATCAAAGAGATCTTGAAGCTAGTTAGCACTAAAGGACAAATAGAAATTTGCCAAGAAGAAAAACTGGGAAAGTGTTTCCATAGTAACAAGTTCATCATTTGGAAAGGTATAGAAGTTTTTTTTGATAACCAGTCCTTGAGGATTTTAAATTCCATTTGATTTTAGCCAAAAAGCCGAGAAGCTTGAGAATTTTGAATTAAAAATATTTTTTTCATATGATAAAGCATTCCTCATGTTTTGATGAGATATTTTTAGTAATTTTCCCATATTAAATTTGATTCTCATGCACATGTGATCAACTGAATTATGTCCTAAAACATTTAAGTTTTGGTATGTATAGTTGTAGTGGGGGGCCAGGGAAGAAAGATATATATTATATTAAAATAATTTAAAAGGCTTTCCTTGGTGTGTCTTGAGTTCAGACTAAGTAATTAGCAAATGCCAAAGTTAGATGCTAACATTCTGAAAGCAGAGTTTCTCCTTTTTGTTTTTTTTCTTTAAATGTTGCATCCAACTCGTTAGCTGTGTAGATGTATATTTAACCATCTTTTACAGTTAGCAGGGCGAGGACTGATCAAAGGCAGAGATCATCTGATGTGGGTTCTCCTGCAGTTCATTTCTGGAAGTATTCAGAAAAACGCACTAGCTGATTTTCTCCCTGTCATGAAACTCTTTGACCTTCTGTACCCAGAAAAAGAAGTAAGTTTTACTAAATGGTTAACAATGTAGTGAGTGAATTATGTCTAAATTATGCTTAAGGATTTTAGTGTGGTTTTGTGAAAAGAGCACTGGATTTAGAAGCTGGAAATCTGAGTTTTTACCCCAGTTCTGTAACTTAACCACAATCGTGGGATGGACCTTAGGTCTCTCTTATCATTATTCTACACACGTCTAATGAAGAAATTGAACGAAATTATTTTTGAAGTTTTATCTTGAATCACAATGGAACATTTAGTATAGCAAATTTTTTTCCTACATTTTAAGTAGGTTTACAATTTTAAAAAGCATTATACTGTTTTTATCTATACACATCATTGAATGACCACATAATATTAGTGTCTGTGAATATCTTTTGTTTGTTTGTTAATTGAGTGTGTCCCCCTCAGTGTTTTATTACATAAAGTATTTGAGTAAAATATAATATGTACTTATGATTGCCATTTTTTAAACATTTTATTATGGGAATTTTCATCATTTCTTTTTCTTTTTTAATTATATAAGCTTCAAGTGTACAACATTATAATTTGGCATCTGTGTATACACTACAAAGCAATCACCCCCAAAAATCTAGTTTCCATCCATCACCATACAGTTGAGACTCTTCATTCCTCTCATCCACCTTTCTCCTCTAATAACCACTATTCTGTTCTCTATATATATGAGTTTGTTTTTGTTTTATGTTGTTTGTTGGGGTTATTTTTTGTTTTGTTTTTTAAGATTCCACATGCGTGTATCAAATGGTATTTGTCTTTCTCCTTATGACTGACTCATTTAGCATTATACTCTCAAGGTTCATTCATGTTGTCACAAATGGTAAGATTTCATTCTTTTTTGTGGCTGAGTAATATTCCATTGTATGTGTGTGTCTTTATTCATTCATACATTCATGGACACTTAGGTTTTTCCCCTATCTTGGCTATCTATACTAATAAAAGGATAATATGCTAATTAGACCAGACAAAGCCATGGTGGCAGAGGCTGAGGCAGAGGTGGTTAGAGGCAATCAGGCATGCAGGGGAGGGCAGTTAGGGGTGATCAGGCCTGCAGGGGGGAGCAGTTAGGGGGCAATTAGGCTGGCAGGGGGGAGCAGTTAGGGGGCGATCAGGCTGGCAGCGGGGAGCAGTTAGGGGGCAATCAGGCTGGCAGGGGGAAGCAGTTAGGGGGCGATCAGGCCAGCAGGCAGAGGCGTCCCGGATTGGAGAGGGTGCAGGCTGGGCTGAGGGACCCCTCTTCCCCCTGTGCATGAATTTCATGCACCTGGCCTTTAGTTGTAAATAATGCTACAATGAACATAGGGGTTCAAATGCCTTTTCAATTAGTGTTTTAAGATAAATACCCAGAAGTGGGAATGGCTGGATTATATAGTAGTTCTATTTCTGAATAAATTAATGGCTGCACCAATTTATAATCTCACCAACAGTATACAAGGCTTTCCTTTTTTCCATGTTCTCTCCAACACTTGTTACTTCTTTTTGTTGTTATTGTTGTTGTTTATAGTAGCCATTCTAACAGGTATAAGGTGATATTTCATTGTGGTTTTGATTTGCATTTCCTTAGATATTCATGGGACTTTTTTCCCCAAAATTCTCATTTATTGATTTTGAGACAGAAAGAGACATCGATTTGTTGGTCCACTTATTTATGCATTGGTTGATTCTTGTATGTGTCCTTACCGGGGATCGACCCCACAACTTTGGCGTATCGGGATGACACTCTAACCAACTGAGCTACCCTGCCAGGGTATTTTATGGAAATTTTTAAATGCACAAAAAAAGTAGATTTAATATAAAGTAAACTCCTAAGAAATATGTTTCTTCTTTTCTTTTTACCTTGTCAATGCTGGACATTTTAATTAAAAGCAAATTTTTATGTTCTCAAAAAGTATATATGTGACTTTTAGAAGTTTTGCGTATATTTATCACATTCAGTAAGATTTCATAGTGTCTAATTTTTAAAGAATAGACATTTTTAAATGATTGTGAATGCTCTGTGGCAGGAAAAGCTTGGCTAAGCACCTGTGAATTTGTTATTTTCTTGGTAAGTCAGAACAGTCTTGTAATAATAGTTTCAATGTTTTGTTGCTGTTTTATCTTCTGATTTATATTACTGAATAATCAAAGAACAATTGGAAGTAAATTAATATAGCATATTTTTACAATTTTTATTTATTTATTTTTTAAATATATTTTTATTGATTTCAAAGAGGAAGGGAGAGGGAGAGATAGGGAGAGATTCATCATTGATCAGCTGCCTCCTGCATGCCCCCTACTGGGGATTAAGCCTGCAACCTGGGCATGTGCCCCTGACCAGAATCAAACCCGGGACCCTTTAGTCCACAGGTTGATGCTCTATCCACTGAGCCAAACCAGCTAGGGCTATGGCATAATTTTAAAAGAGCTATATCAGAAATAGATTAGTAAAATAGTTTTAATTAGTTAATTTTTCTCTTTCTGATAATATTTTTTAGTGTATCCCAGTTCCTGATATTAACAAACCTCAGTCAACTCATGCCTTTGCAATGACTTGCATTTGGATTCATCTTAATAGAAAAGCCCAAAATGACAACTCCAAACTACAGATTCCAATACCTCATTCCCTAAACCTTCACCATGAGTAAGTGTTTGTAGCTGAACAGTTAATTGTTTTATTTTATAAGTGGTGGATTATAGACTAATATTATTCTTAGTATTTGTGTAAAGAATGGAAATCCCCCCACATTCATTGGCAGTAAGGGTGAACATTTAATGTGTATGTCATACCAAGAGAAACTGACCAATATCTGCATCAGAGAACTAGAAGATTAATCCTGTTTACATAATATGTATATATGATGTGTGTGTGTGTGTGTGTGTGTGTGTATTTAATCAGGTCTAATCTTGACTTTTATATGTTTACTTTAAAGTTCTTAATTTCCAAAAATATGTGAACGTGTTTCAAAATTTTTTAAGTACTTAGGATTTGATCATGATCTGACTGAGATGGCTTTCACTCCCTGGGCTGCCAGGGCTGATTGAGCTCATCTGTTTGATGTGCTCTCTTACATCATTCCCTAAGCTGTGATTACTCAGAGGTGTCCTTTTTAGATAAGATTGGGCTTCAGTCAGAGGTATTGGGAATAGCTGAACTTCCCACCCAGAACTTCTAAAAAAGTCTTCATAAGAGACTATAAGATAGTTAGACTTCACATTTCATTTAGCTTTCATTTTATGAGACACCCCTTAACCATCTATACATAGTGACATCTATAATGAAGGCATATCATTGTGCTTAAGCAGATAGATAATAAATAGAACCCTAGTTCATGAATTGATGAGTTATTTCTTCCTTTCTGAATCTTAGTGCTGTAGCTGTAATACATACTTAAAAATACTCATTAATTGTTAACTTATAATTATTTAAATTCTTTCTGAAGTGCTACTTATACTTTTATATGTGTTTCTACATTACATTTTGGGCAGAAACTATAAAACCTGTAGGAATAAATATACTATTAGTAAATAATTGCATGAAATCAAACTGTTCTAAAAGTGCAAGTTAACTTCCTGAAAATTATTTGCATTTTTTTCCTCTTTAATTGGACTTGAAATTTTAGGTTCCTACAGCAGAGTCTTAGAAATAAAAGTTTACAGATGAATGACTATAAGATTGCCCTGCTGTGTAATGCCTACTCTACAAATTCAGAATGTTTTACATTACCCATGGGAGCTCTAGTAGAAACTATTTATGGAAATGGAATTATGAGGATACCTCTTCCTGGAACGAGCTGTTTGGCTTCAGCATCTATTACTCCCTTACCAATGAACCTCCTGGATTCACTGACAGTTCATGCCAAAATGAGGTATGGGCTGTTTACTTGGTCCTGTCATGTAATTGATATCAGTATAATATAGACTTGGTTTCATGATTATGTGTTGTGTTTTATGGTCAAGTACATTTTAAAAAAATAATTAGGGTTTTTTATTATAAAATTATAATTTTTTATTATAAGATTTTTAGAATATACAAATAAACCCAAATAAAATAATTAACATAATCCCTCCATGAAAAATAAGCATTATAAAATTTTTGTGTATGTTCTGAGTCATTTTTTTCTATGTATAAATATATGAATTTATGGATTTTAAGAAAATGGGCTCTTACTAAATTTTATAATCATTTTTTTCCTCCATAATAATCCATTAAACACCTTTTTAAGTTTAGTGTTCTTCAAAAATATCTGTTTTAATTGCTACAACGAGGTCTTTTGTGTGACTATAAATGATTTGAACAATTTTTTTTGTTATTTGATTAATTTGACAGAGAGAGAGAGAGAGACATCAGTTTGTTGTTTCACTTATTTATGCATTCATTAGTTGATTCTTATATATGCCCTGACTGGAATCTAACCCACAATCTTGGCATATCAGGATGATGCTCTAACCAACTGAGCTACCTGGCCAGGGTTGGCTCTAAATGATTATTTAACCAGTTCCACATTGTTGGACATTGAGGTTATTTTTTTTAAGTATATTTTTTAATTGATTTCAGAGAGGAAGGGAGAGGGAGAGAGACATAGAAACATCAATGATGAGAGAAAATCATTGATCAGCTGCCTACTGCATGCCCCTCACTGGTGATTGAGCCCGCAACCCAGGCATGTACCCTGACAGGGAATCAAACCATGACCTCTGGTTCATAGGTCGATGCTCAGCTCTTAAGTATTGGCTCAAACTTCAAATACTATATAGGTCAATGAGAATTCATCTGTGGGCCGCTTCAGTTCTAGAAAAGCCATGCTCTTTTTCAGATGGCAAACACTGTGATAGAATTACACATGTAGTTTAGAGCATGCAACAGAGTTGAGGGAAGCACTGTTAGAACCCAACATTTGGGTCTTAGCTGTGATTTATTAAGTAATTCTGTAACAGAAGTTAAATTTCTCAAATGATTTTAATTACATATTTAAAAAAGAAAACCTACTGAAACCATTCAAGCATGTTCTTGTGAGTTGTACCCAAAGCCTGCATGAGGAGAGGGATCCTGATGCACAGTGGGAGTACCATGGAAACCAGACTAGGTTTTAGATTGTACAGTGCATCACTCACTACCACTGTCCTGCCAACCTAAATGATTAAAGTGGGACTGATTCATTTCATATATATAAGTTCAGATTTATACCAAGTTCCCTACCAATAGATAACTCCTGTATTTATGTCAAAAATAGGGATTTTTATTTGCTTTCCTTTTGTTTCTCCTCAGCCTTATCCACAGCATTGCTACCAGAGTGATAAAACTTGCTCATGCAAAGTCCAGTGTGGCCTTGGCTCCAGCCCTGGTGGAAACTTACAGTCGTTTATTGGTCTATATGGAAATAGAGTCTTTGGGCATCAAAGGATTTATCAGTAAGCCAGGACCTTCTGATGTTTATAACCATTGATCCATTCATTAATTCAACAAGTACTCTTCTAGGTGCTGGGGATATAGCACTGTTACTGCCATCATAGAGACTACTGCTAATGAGAGAGATAGACAAAAAAATAATAAATGAAATTGAAGTATGTCAGATGGTTTTTTTAAAAATATTTTTTTATGGATTTCAGAGAGGAAGGGAGAAAGAGATAGAAACATCAGTGATGAGAGAGAATCATTGATGGCCTGCCTCCTGCAGGCCCCCTACTGGGGATCGAGCCTGCAATCTGGGTATGTGCCTTGACGGGGAATTAAACCGTGATCTCCTGGCTCATAGGTCAGTGGTCAGTGCTCATAGGCCAGGCTCAGGTGATAAGTCTTATAGAGAAAAATA